>NW_017731982.1:628765-669777 GCF_001890085.2 Hipposideros armiger
AAAACCAAACTATTATTCCACACCGAGTGTTAACCACATAGAAAGCCTGAAAATTTAACCCATTCTGTACAATTCGACTTTTAACCTTCCCATACACATGCAAACAAATAAAAAGCAGCACCTCAAAGCTGAAGCCGAACGTGAAAATATTTAGCTCAGGCAATAGGTGAGGTGGTTAGCGTTGTTTATTAAAGGAGTCGTTGTCGCAGTTTCATGAGACACATGCAGAACTCATCATTACGTGGTGGCTAGGAGGCTGGTTTGGGGTTCCTTTCCCTCCTCCTCTTCTTTTTCTCCAGTTTCCTCCTCTGGATTAGTTTTCTATTGCTACAAATTTGGCAGATGAAAACTACTACAAACATAGCAGCTTAAAATAGCACAAATGTATTATTTCACAGTATCCTTCAGGCAGAAGTTTGGCCACTGCACGGCTTAGCTGGTCTCATGGGGGCTGAAACCATTGCAGAAGGCCGAAATCAAGGTGTCAGCAGGGCTGCAGGGCCCTAGGCGTGAACCCGCTTCCACGTTCACTCAAGCTGCTGGCAGAATTCCCTTCCGCATAGGGCTGAAGTCCCCACTTTCTTGCTTTGGGCCAGTGTCGTTCCCAGCTCCTAGCACTGCCTGCTTCCCATGGCTCTTGGCCTCTATCCTCCATCTCCAAAGCCAGCCACAGTGCTTCAAATCTCTCTGACCTCTTTCTGCCTCATTTCTCTGACTGGAATCTGCCTTCCTCTTCTGCTTTTAAGGGTTTGTGTGATTGCATGGGGCCCACCTGGATCATAATCTAGGAGAACGCCTCTATGTTAAGGTCAGCTGGTTGGTAGCCATAGTTGCCTCTGCGAAGACCCTTCCGCAGCACCTAGATTAGTGTTTGATTGACTCACCAGGGGATGGTTTGTCCATCTGGGAGGGACATCTCTAGAATCCTGCCACCCACACTCTCTTTCCCCTCCCATTGACTAACTTGTTTTTTAGTTTAATTTTCTTTGCCTAGATGGAGATCCAAGCAATTTTAATACACATTTCTCTTCCCCTCTACTCTTCTGAGTTGAGGGGCGTTTGAGTGGCAGCGCCTCTGCCATGGCAGAGAAAGCCCTGGGCTCGCCACCACCGGGTGGGGGCTTGGGCCTTGGCACAGCATGCACAGCAGATGACCTGTACACACCCTTTTCCTTTGCCTGAAGCCTGGTCTCCTCAGTGGTAAAATGGAGATGATGATACACCACGTACAGAGTTGCTATAACAATTTAATGAGGTAATGAGACCTTTGGAAATGCTTTGTAACTCTAAACTGCTTGGCACATGTGCACTGCACAGGCCGACACACCAAAACTTGATTCAATTCAAACATTGCCTCTTTTGTAAACGTTCTCAGTAACCAAGTTCATGTAATTGCCTAAAATACCTTCCATTTATACACAGAACAAAAACCAGAGTAGCCTATCTACTACGTGTTTTAACAGATAAAGTTGGGCCAAATCATTCAATCATAGAGCAGAGGGACCTTAGGGTCTTTCTACTCAAAACTTTTACTTTATAAACTAAGAAGCTGAATTCCAAAGAAATGCCCTATTTGCCAAAGGTTCGACCAAGGTGCGTGAGTTGGCTCCTGATTCAGTTCTCTCCGCGTCTCCAGGTTGACTCTCTTAGGGAGTCACTCAGCAAATTCATTCATCAGGGATTTGTTTGCAGTTCTGGGAGAAAGAAAATTGTTTGCTGATTTCTGTAAGACCTGCTAGCCTCAGAGAGCTTTATTCTCTGACAATATTAATGTAGCTTAGAATCCTTGGTTGAAATGAAATGTCAAGATCCATAGTTTGCATGTTCTTGTTAAATTCAAGCACTGATATCCCAGCAGCAGTAGTCACTTGGGTGTGATTACTGTCATCCGTTGTCCCCTCTGGGCTCCTGGAGTGGCTGCAGTAGGCGCTGGCTCAGAGGGAGGGTGGGTCCCGTTTCTGAGGGCTCCTGGCGGGCTTGTTATCCAGGGGCAGCTAGTGGCCAGAGGGAGCTGGGGGTCAGATACAAACTCATCCCCAAGAAGGGGTTGAAAGGCAAGCCTATGAAACCCAACTTGTTGGATCAGAAAATGAAATCAGGGGTTTATACCCTTCTAATCATCTTTTATCTTTCTAAAACATAGAGCTAATCTCATCACTTACTTGCTTAAAACCCATCTGTAGCTCTCCAGTGACCTGTGGATACAAATTCTTTAGCATAGCTTACAAGTCCCTTCATGACCAGACCCCCACTTCCCTCTCCTCACCTACCCACCTGAAGCCTCTGCTCGTCTTGTTCCCTATGCCTGGGATACCCCCCACTTTGCCCACTCTCTCTGCCTGCACTCCCCCACTGCCAGCGCCCCTCTCCCTGGTTCATAACCCCAGCACTCTTTAGGACCCAGCTGGTCCCACATCATCACAGCCTTCCAGAGGCCCACTTTGGGATTAGCCATTAGTTCCCTTGTGCCGCCTGGGCATCTCCCCCTTCTCCTGGCATCATGTTCTGTCCAGCATGATGGTTGTTTATTGAAACCAGGCCTATCTCTTCCATGGGCTGCCATGTTCCTTGAGGATAAGGACCACATCTTCCTCACCTTTGTATTCCTTTCACCTACTTTGGCGCCATGCACATCAGTACTTGATAAAAGTTTGACAAATGAGTGAATGAATGTTTTCAATTAAAAGCTGCCAAGCTCATAGGCATTTCTTCCGTGTGTCTCAAATCCAAGGGTAGCTGGAATTTCTACTCCAAGACTAACAGATCAATTAAATCACTGAGGCCTCAGAAAAGAACATCTTTTTCTTTTTTAATAGATCTACAAACAACAGAAAGTACAACTTCTAAACAATAAAAAAGAAACATCAAACACAAAGCTTTGAAATAGAAAAAAAAAAAGTCCTGAGGTACTTTGCTACAATTCTGAAAAATTATCAAAATCTTAACCAGTATTTGGGCAATAACTGGACATTTTGTGCCTTCAAAATACAAAATGTACCAGCATAACCGCGGACCAATGATCAGACAACCAGTGTCACTGAAAAATCCATTATCAAATCCCATTTGCCCAGATTTCTCATTTCACATGAGCTATCATCTTGCTGCTCTCCTATGCTACCACTTAAAAGCCTCATTATTAGGCACGGGGAGTGCACATTTGGATGGGTAGAGTGTTTGCAATTATATTTTAAGGTGCTTCCCAAAGCTATAAAGTCAAAGCTATAAATGGCAAGATGGGCAATGTAATTGTCAACAGAGTATGAAACATGTCTGAAATTAGAGTCAGTTCTATTCAGCCTTAAAGGATGTGCCAACAGAGTGTAAACATCAAAAAGGATCTGATGAGGGGATTCAAGAGCAGTCAGAAAGCTGGGTGCCTCGGGCAAGTCACTTAACCTCTGTGGGACTGAATTTCTTCATTTGAAAAAGAGTGGGACTCAGTAACCTCTGAGAGCCTTTTCAGCACTAAAGATTCCATGGAAGGACAGACAAATTCTGAAATACAAAGTAGAATAAAGGAAATGGAGACAAATGGGCCACCATCCATAGAGTTACACTATTTATTGAACAGTTATTTTGTGCCCGGCTTTGTGCATGACGCCCTACAAATTTGGGTTTCTAGACCCTCACAAGCTGTGACAGCAGTATTTGATGAATTCATTAAATGGATATTAAATCCTCCACCCAATGCAATCTAATTCTGAATTAGAAAAGTAGACCCATGAAAGGGTATTCTCAGCCCCACAGGTTATTTAAATCAGATTCCATTTACACAACATGAGTGACCTCCCAAGCCCACAGCAGGCCATGTACACCTCTGGTGAGAGCCCTGGTGAAGGGAACTATTCATTTCCCCAGGAATATTATGGCCCAGTTTCACCAATTAAGACAACAAAACAGGGACAGGGGTCTGACAAAGAAGCAAGGGCTGGATTAGTCTCTTGAGTCTATGTTTCTAGTAGTTCGTGAACTAAAGTGTCTCAAATTTCCATGAAGTCTAGGGACGTTTTTGACTCAAAATGAAGAGGCGATTTCTAGAGAATTTTAAGCAAGATATGAAGACATAAAATATCTCGTTTTCCTTCCCTCTTTGTTACAAACATGATTATCTCGTGGAAATAGAGAAGTCTAAACTCCTGAGTTGCACCATTTTCCTTCAGTCAGTAGGTTGCTGCTGTGACAGTAATATTTGGTGAATTAATTAAACAGACATTAAATCTTCCACCCAATGCAAACTAATTCCAAATTAGAAAAGTAGACCCATGAAAGGACATCCTCTGTCCCTTTGAACAAAGTGAGATCATTTGAATGTGTCCACACTTAGTAAGATTCCAGGGCTCTCAAGCTCGGAGAACCAAACAAGCCTGAGCTGGAGAACATATGGGTGGTGCTGGGAATGGGGGAAGTTCAAGATTAAAATCATCACTCAGAAGACCTGTGGTGAGCTTACACCTCTGGGTGTTACACCCGTCCCTTGTAAATTCCTAAGCAGGTAGCTCTGTCATGGGGTGAGGGCTATTTACATATTAGCATACCAAAACACTAAAGGAAAAATTTTGCTCTGCAATGTCTAGCTTTTCCCCGTTTGTCTTCCAGCATGGACCTGTAATATGACACAATTTTTGAAACAACATTCTACTTCTCTAAGCCTATAAAAATAAGCTTCATTGTTCCCTTACAAGCTGACATTTGTACACAATGCAAAACTTTAGTTCTTTGGTCATGGGGCTGGCTTGCTCTGTGAGTCAGAGGGCTGTTACCACCTGCTGTTTCAGCCCATTCATTCTCTTCTCTGAGTCCTCCCATTCATGGGAGACTCTTGTTAAAAAATGATTAAAGAAGACAGATTAGGTGATACATACTTTAACGCTTCATGAAGAGTATGGTCTCCATTCAGAGAACCACAAAATGGGGCTGAAGGCAGGAAGCTTTTGTAGGATAAAGAATAAGGAACAAGGAAGAGACAGAAAATACCTCATTGGCTGGGGCCACGTAGTCAAGCTCGTTTGTGGCAAGAAGGAACAAGGAATAAATACAGAGTCCACAGAGTTGGCTTGGCATTGCGGATTGGTTGACTGCATATACTGCGTTTCTGGTCCAGTGGAGCATTTATTTATAGGGATGCAAACTTTCAGTTCACCGACATGGCATCCAGGCAGTAATGGCTCCATCTTGGGCCTAGAAATTTATTCTAACCCTCCCTACACCCCAGGTTCCACTCACAGATGGTATCTGTGGGTTGATCAGGTATTATTACTCATTAGAATCCATGGCTCGTCTCCATAGACAGCCCCCCTGCACTACCTGTTCAGTACACCCCAGGAAGGTGCCTAAGGGGTAATAGGACATGCTGTAAAGTATGGCGCTTACCCCAAGAGGGACACTCACAATCTGACTTCATTATTTAGTGGTTTCTAATCATATTGATCATCTGGATTATAAACAAGTAGCATAGATTTTTATTTTAGAACCATATTTTTTTTTTCTTTAGTCCATGAACCTTTTCCTAATTAACCATGTTCTCTTTATTTCAATCAGTTCTGCTTCTGTTTTCTCTCTTTTTGTTTTAACAACAGCAATAAGTTTTATGGCGGGTATAACTGGGGCCCTGGGCCGTGTAGTGGCTGAACTGCTACCTGAATTCCATCATTCTCACCCATACATAAGGAGGCACGTGATGGGGGATAGACCGTAGAGCTACTCCTGAGAAGTTAAATGTGTTGGACAGAAGGCCATCCTGCTACACTCTCTGTTAGTGGAGGTCCTGAGCTTGGACTGAATGTCCCACTGTACCTGTTCCTTGGGGGCGATAAGCAAAACGGCAGCCCCGTACCTATAAGCCCATTGTTGAAAACCATACTGGCTGTGAAGTGCGTGCTCCCTGGTGAGATGCTGTGGAATCTGGGATGACAATTTTGTAAAACCCCTAATGGTAGTTTTCTCAGTTGCTACTTTCCTGCTTGACTTGAATAAGAATCAGTTAATTTTTCCAACATTTATTAGCTGTGTGACCTTTAGGAAGTTAAGTTTCCACATCTATAACATGGGGTGATAATGTCTACCATGGGGTTGTTGTGAAGATTAAATAGGCACATATATATAAAGCACACACATCAGTGCCCATAGCATAGTAGGACCTCTGCAAATGCTAGCCTTTGTTATCATCACAGCAAGTCATGATTTTATTCACTCTAAGAATTGAACAGAGTGGCATGCTTCGGAGTGGTCTAAAAAGTTTAGTAAGTTTGATGGGCTTACCTGTAATATACAGTGCAACTTCCCATATCACATTAACTAGAAGTCAAGTCATGTAGGATCCTAGCGCTCTCTCTTCCTTGTTTAGCTGGGTATACTATATAAACACTAAAAGTTATCCATAATAGATGTCTTCTGCAAGGCAGGAAAGGGCATACCTTGTCAAAATGGTTACGGGCAGTTACCCAGCTTTCCAGTTCATAGCTCCTGCACTCACACCCGCACAATTACAGAACTTTGAAATGATACAGCTAAGCTGCATCAACCAACGAATAAAAAAGTCTATAAAAAATTTGCCAATAACTTGATCACAAACTAATACAAAGTTGGAGTGTTTAGGTCACCTTATTCTTGCTCTGTATTATAAAAAGGTTATAGTCCTCTAAAATTAAATCCAGAGAACAGGTAATTGTGGGCTTATTTCTAAGACTTACTTCTTGGCCCTGCCAGTTAGTGATAATGAAGCTACAGAATAAACTATCTTCTCACTGAAAACATCAATTCTTTAAAGAAAAACGAAGCAATAATTTAAGTGTGTGAGACAAATGTACTTTAGGTATGTTAAACAAAATTATTTTCCCTCCCCATCATAGATAGGAAAGCAGTTTCCAAGCCTTAAGAGAAATCAGGAAAGACAGAAAGGCTTGTACTAAACCATGACCAATTTTTGTTAAACATAAAATAAAAAGACTCAAGAGTCTCTTTCCTTTTAAAAAAAATGTAAAATGGTTCAAAACAAAAACTGGATGTACCACCTTTCTCCTAACCACCCATAAAAATACTGATTTGGAAATTATGAGAATCATTCCATGGGCTAAAAGGGAAAATGTTTCCATCGAGATTGTTTTCCTAAAGCATCCAGGAGAGTGCTTAACACACACTAGATATTGTCAGATTTAGCTCTCCGCACCCTCCTTAGGGACTGTACAGCATGTAGTGATAAAACAGCTGTATACTTTCCCAGTATCATCAAACCATTTATACAAGGCTAGCTGGACTGGCTCACTCGCCGAGATGAGAGGAAGCACAGATTCGTTTCAGGAGGGGCCCAAGGTTTGGGTCTGAGCCCCACCTCTACCACATACTAGCAACTCCAGGTAAGTCAGATGGCCTCTCAAGCCTCATATTCCTCAAAAATTACATGGNGTCCTGGGGCCCTTCTAGAACCACTTCTAAGCAGAGCAGGCTGCTGGAGAGGATGCGAGAACACCTCGTGGGAGCACAGGGATGGGTCACTGACCTGTCTTTGAGGTTCATGATATTAGAGCCTCTCAGTGGGACTGGAACATTCCAGTATAGTCAGCTGGCAGGACAGGAGCAATTGCCCAGAGGAAAATGTGCATCTGACAAGAAAGCCCCGCTCAACACCAGGACCAGCGGGCTGGGTGGCCCTCCTAAAGCAGACTCCCTGACACAAAACTGGCGAGCCTTCAGCCAAGCATCTAAGTGGCTTTCCTCAGAGAACCACGGAGGCCTGCCAGGGCTTTGAAGGACAGTTTTTAACAGCAACACACAGTTTTTAACTGATGTACATAGTATAATAACAGGTGAAGGAACGAGATTACCCAGTTATTTTTGGGGGGATGGGGGAGACCATGGGGGGGGGTGCTGAGAAGGAAGGCTCGATGTTTGGAAACATCACTGATCCCCTTAAGCTGAACAAGCCCCAGGTGGCAGATATACTCTGAGAGAGGTGCCTGGACATTCTGTAAGGTGGGTGAGTGGGTGACTGGCTCACTGTGAATATTAAGGGAAGACATCACCGTGTCTGTGTCTCTACGCCATTCAGGTCACACCTAGTACCTCACACTCATCCCCTAATAGAACAAGAAAGATTGGGGTGTCCCCTGTGCCTAGTCTTATTCCCACTCCAAACATGGGGTGCTTTGGCTGCTCCTGGGGAAAGGAGTGTAAGCTGCAGAAATAAGCCCTAATTGAGGGTTGCCAGATAAAATACAGGAGGTCCAATTAAATTTGAATTTCAGATAAATAATAAGATCTTAGCGCAAGTATGTCCCAAATATCACACTGTTGTTTATCTGAAATGCAAGTTTAACCGGGCATCCCATCGTTTTGTTTAGTAAATCTGGCAACCCTAGCCTCCTTGCAAAATCCACTGTGGGCCTCTTTTGGTTGCATCCTTCCCATACAAATAAGAGAGTCCCCGACCTTCTTCTGACCTTCTTCTTCTGCAGTGGCTCCGGGGCCGTTCGCAGCTGCAGACCACCACCAGCCTGCTCTCACCTCCTGAGCTACTCACCTGCCTGGCTCTCCCAAGAGTCCCGTGAGGAAGAGAAGCTCTGGTGATGTGAAGGAGCCTTTATCTGATCCCACTTCCTATCTGTGCCTGCATCCCTGCAGAGACGGGGAACTCGCTGCTCCTTGGTAAGCATATTCCACCTCCATTCATCTCCTTACATCGACTCCAAATCCACTGGCCCTCACGCTTTCCACCCAGAACTCATGGGTCCATCCGGCATCTGTGCAATCCTTCCGTGCAACACCTGTACCAATGTATTGAGCAGTTCTCACCTCTGTAGAAATATAAGCATGCAACAGTTGTTTTTCTTTCCCATTGATTATTTTCAGTCATCCTGTGACTGAAATCTTCCATTTCCTTCCCTTGATGGCATTTGCATTCAGATCATAGATTTAACCTCAACTTCAGTTTAAGCCACATCTTCTCCCCGCCCCCGTGCTAGCTGTGAAAGACCCTGAATGCATGCATGCAGGGAGGGGGTTTCAGCTCGTGCTTGAGCTCTGAGTCACCTCCTGGTCTTGGGGGCTGCACTCCTCTTCCGTCCTGGGGTGAGAAGCAGGGAGAGGGACATGAACTAAATGAACTAAAGTGTTTCTTTAGTTCACTGGGTCCCAACAAAATCCTTTTCCTGTTGGTTGTCTCGGCCTCTCAGGCTGAGTTAAGAAACAAGATTTGACCCAGTTGTAAACCTCCCTGTTGGATGCCACAGCTTTTCCGGATCATACCAAGGGGCTGTTGGTACCCTCTGGAGGTAAGTGTTTCAGGAGGCATGTGTCTGAGTTCTTCAGAGGGCCCTGTGGGGCCCTCCTCATGGCATAGTTCCCTATGATCTCTTTAGTGTCCTCAGCTTGTGCCACCAGCACACATCACAAGGCCCTGGGGTAGGATAGGTACACCCGCTGAGCCGTGCCCTTGAATGGGACACTGCATAACCATCATAACCCAGCAGCTCCCACAGCTCCCCCTCGGTGGGCCCATCAACCCTCGTGCATCCCGGTCTCACCTTTCCTATTTGATCCATTGGCTCAGGGAATTTTGTTCACTGGTAATCCCATATGCATTGCAGTCACGGGTATGACCACCCTCAGTAAAAACAGACAACTTCATCTTTCTGACATTAGAAAGTTAAAATGGCCAAGGTCACTCCAACAAAAAAGANCTAACCATTCAGAAATCTAAGAGATGATGACCCCAGAAAGTGACTAACAACTGGGCTTTGGGGCCATAGTGGGGTGTGAGGGTCTGACTCTGGGGGTTGGGTGTCATCTGCACAGACTTGAGGCAGGGCAGGTCAGGAATGTTCGTCCAAAGCATTTCCCCAGCAGTTCCACTGCTAAGAGTTTAGCCTAAGCACATAAGAAGACAAAGGGGCTAAGATGTGTGTAGAAGGGTGTTCAATTCAGCAGTTTATAAAAGGAAAACAACTGGCTACCAACCAACCATCCTTCACTCAGGGGCTGATATAGCCACATGGTGGAATAATATTCAGCCATCACAACGCAGGATATAAATCTATATATGTTAAGCCAGGGAGAGGTCCACAGTCAAAAACGCAGGTTAGATAACAGACAGGCAGATGGATACAGACAGCGAAAATTAGTAGTAGCAGTAATAGTAGTATTGGTATTTTATCTTTGTTTCCAGGGAAAAAAATATTATTTATTATCTTTGTAAATGGGAGGAAAGGGGGAGGCCATTTCCATTTGGGAAGCCAAAGGACAGACACGTGCCTGGTGACCTGGAGTAAATCAGTGGGACACAGCATGTGCCACCCTTCCCTGCCTGTCTCCAGGAAGAGGAAGGACCAGGGACTAATGAGTTAATCGAGTGTGTACAGCTCTCGGGCTTCTCAGAAAGAAGAGCCCACAGTGTTTTTATTTCCCTCTTTCCTTCCAGGCATGCCAGGCTGCATTTCAGAGTTTGATTGAAATTGTGCCATTCAGTCTGTCTCTCCACAAACAAATGGAATATTCTGAGCTTCCAGCATTTGGAGGCACACAGCTTGCATCTTTTTATGAAGAAAAATAAACACTGTGTATGGTAACAACCAAGTCATGATGGATAAAACATGCCTGCGATCCAGAACCACTGACGCAGCCCAGGCGGCAGACTCGGGGCAGGTGAGGACCAGCTGGACGGTGATGGGGAACAGGCCACGGCATGGGAGACGTGTGGGAACCGTGTGTGGACGTGCCTTTGGGGAGGACACCCTTATCTGGTCATGTCCCCACCATTCCTGGAGAACAAAAGGCACATGTTGTTTATTCCAACGGTGACAGTCAGTAGTGGCGTCCAATTCTCTCTAAGCTTCCAGTCATGAGACAATCGTTCAGGTTCACCCCTTCCCTGGCCATCCTTTGGCTTCTCTGAGGACTAGAAGGAATCAAAAACCACCCACACATGATTTTCCAGCTCGTCCTTAGCACAGCTGAGCAGCGGTCCTCAAAGTGCCAGCCCTAGACCAGGAGCGTCCATTGGTGAGAAATGGCGAGACAGCCACCCCGCCAGCTTGGCCATCGCTCATTGGTGCTGGTCGCCACATCCCTTAGACCCAAGCCTAAAGCTGGACCAGCAGATGAAGCAAGCATGTCTGAACACAAACACCCACAGCAGGCAGGAGCTTCATCCTTATGAGGGCACCCTGCTCATAAAGATAACGCTGACATACCTGTCCCTCAGCATCATGGTCACCAGATGGGCCATTTCTGAGACTCTTGCTTTCATAAAAAGAAGTCATGGGGCTGTAGCTGCTAAAAGAGCAGTCAGCAGAAGAGGGGGGGAGGCTGGGTCAGCTTCCAGATTTTGCATGATAATCGAGAAATTACCACCCCTGACCCCCACCCAAAGCTGACCCAATATACTTCCTCTGAGAGGAAGGGGCAGGCAGGTGTGACTTCCTGTCCCAGGCTCTGAAAGCAGGGTCTTGTCTCCCCACTGGTGAGTGCTTCCCCTCCTCCTCCTTGGGAGTGTCCTAGGAAAACATCATGTTTCCTCTAAAGTGGTAATCAGCTGTCTCCAGCTCCTTGTTATAAGCGAACAAAGAAGACACCCAGGCAAGGGGGCAAAAGTGAAATAAGATGTTAAAGAATACGGTTTTCACCAAGAGGCCCACAGACTGCCAGAGCCCACCAGGAAGGCTATTGTTTTATATCTAAGTACCTGGGCTGTTGGGGGAGTCCTGGCCAACAGAGGTCAACCTGCCCCTGACAATTTACAATCCTAGATGAAACACTCAATCTCCAGAGGCCCAGCCCTTGGATGGACTATGTCAGGATCTCATTCATTTGTGATGAAGCCAACATTCCTGAAGAGAGGCGGGTCCCCTTTCCCAAGGGAGTAGAACAAGTCACAATTCTATTCTTCCTTTGTCACCACACTTTCCTGTGTCTTCATTTCTTCTGTGTACTCTTCCTCACTTAAAGGTGGCAGGCCAGAGCAGTTTGGGGAGACCTTTGTAATTTGTGTTCCCAAGTAAACAACAAGGAGAATAAAACATGGTGATGGAATAAACAAAGTCAAAGGAAAGGAGAGATGGTAACTAATACTTGTTTAACCTACTATGTGCCATGTACTGTTAATAGCTGTTTCCATTCATTATCATATCAATACCCACAACAATCTTCTGAAGTATGTATTACCCTATGTTACAAATGAGATGATTAAAAATCAGAGAGGTTCAGTAACTTGTTCAGGATTGCACAGCAGAGGCAGGAAATCCCAATAAGACCCTTTTCTTTTTTTTTTGGCTCTGATTTTAACATGGCTGGCTTTCTGCTCCTCTGGAATCTGAGGTCCATCTGCTATCAGGAGAAGAACCACCCTCCCCTGCCACCAGCTCACCCACTGCCTTCCAGGCTCCTGGCTTGCAAGAGCTTTCATGTCTGTTTGACAAACCGCAGGAGAGAAAGCTGCTCCAGGCACTGTTCAAGCTGAAAAGCTTTTTGGAATAAGAGGTTTAAAACTCACCTTTTTTGAGTGATCCCAACTCTGAGAGAAACAAATAAAAACCAGAATTCTTCTGCTGTGGTCTGTTGGAATATCTGGACACTTTTCCCAGAATGTGACATCATTTTCCTTCCAGACTTCGATGTTAAAAATAGCCCAGAAAATCCTTTGAACCATTGTCTCCTTAAAACACAATATGGATTGTATGTGTGTTTACCACTTTGAAGAAATGCTTTGTGACACGAGATGTGCTGTCAGTCTGCTCCACTGGCCTGACAGATGCTAAGGGGNCAACGTCCTCCACAACTAGACTGAAGAACAAAACGACAGCAACTTGTCTGTTCCCCTTCCCCAATTCCCCAGCGCTGTTCCCATACCCCCAATTCCCCAATAAAAATCTTAAAAAAAAAAAAATTACATGAAAATGCTAATGATGTCTGTTTATTAATAGTGTTTTCAAGATACTCAAAGGAGTTAACTTTTAGGGATGCACTTCTTTAAAGGGCTGTTTAAATGCTCTTTATCAATCTTGTGTGGATAAAAGGCATGGATTTGCAGTTCCAATCAGTGGGTGGATGGCAATAGCTTTAAAATGGGTAACTGTAATACCAAAACTTCATCCCATTATACTTGCCCAATGCTCTAATTGATGTAACTCATAACAAAGGGGTCTCTGATCCCTCAGCTAGCTCCCTAGATCCATGTTGTTACGATGCCTCGTTAAAGAGGTTCTTCTGGACCAGCCGAGTGGCACGATGGTTAAGAGCTGGCTTGGGACACCAGAGGGCCCCGGTTCAGAACCCACATATGAGGGCCAGTGACACTGCCCTCAATAGCTAAGATGCTGAACAACAGCTCAACCTGGAACTGGGCTGCTGTGAGTTGCCAGTGACTGCATAGGATGCAGCCCCTGCTGCAGTGGGTTGCCATGGGCTACTGTATGTAGCCAGCAGCCAGAGTGAGCGGTCAGCAGCCACCGTGAGCGGCCGTCCAGAAGCCGGCGACTGATCTGCCTCGCCCAGGAAGAGTGCCATGATGGTACTTGGGCCAGTGAAGCAACGTCCTTCACAACTAGACTGAAGAACAAAAGGACAGCAACTTGTCTGTTCCCCTTCCCCCAATAAAAATCTTTAATAAAAAAAAAAAAGAGGTCCTCACTTTCAACATTAATATTGCACATTTGTGTCCTTCATGACTAGTAGAGAATTTTCCAGATGCTGAAAAGTCAGCACTTGGGCCAATAATATCTCTGAAACCATTGACAAGCTTCATGACTGGAAGAAATAATCCCTGAATTTCGAGTGGGCAATGACAAAAATATGGTTCATTTCTGGCCCAGTAAACTTTTCCAGTAGGTAGAAAATAAAAATTAGTTTATCTGACATGTCTGAGCAGCCATCTGCTGTTTTTGCCTTCTCAGTGTCTCTAAGTAAAATAACGTGTCTCTTTCTTTTAACTTCTCTCAGGACATGTGCTGTGGGTGGAACCACCCCTTCAGGGAGGGGCCCTTTCAAAACATTAATTCTCATAAAGAAAGTGAGACTTGTTTCTGAGTTTCCTTTTTTCAATGAAGGAATTTAAATACACTCTAACCAGAGAAATACTTACTTAACATTAATAACATTCTATTGTGTAAAGCAAAACAGTTTTTCACTTAAAATATTGCTTCAACAGGTTTTTCCTAATGGAGAGAACTAAGGTTTACAGATGGCTACTAAATTCTCACTAAAGTAAGAGAAAAATTCACTGATTTTCCATTAATATTTTATCATTCAAGTACACAAAGGGAAACAAAAGGATTTATAAAGATACATTTATAGTTTCATTACTGTCATTTATTTCTGGATCATGCACAAAAACAATTCCATTAGTACATTTATTGTATTATCCATTTCAGCGCTCATAATAAAATGGTCACCTTAATTTGGGTATTTGAAATTTAGAAGTATTGCATTAATTGTTGTTAGTACGCTATCTGAGGTGGAACTCCAGGTCAATTGTTTGTTATTAGGATTCAGACAATGTCCACATTTCCAGATACCACACAAAAACTGGAAAAAGAGGCAGAGGCTCATTAATGTAGGACAATCTTGTATTCAGACAACAGTGTGACTGCAATGAAGGAAAAACCAACTTGGACCTTATTTGCATCCTGCCTTGCCTGAATAAATTTCACAAACTCAGGAGAGACCTTGAGCTTTTAACAGTCCTTACTCTTTGGGGACAGGCAAAGGGCAGCGTCTCCTTTTGTGGTAACAATGGGAGGCTAGTTGTCAGGAGGCCTGGGCTAAAACCCTGGCTTTACCCCAGTGATCCTGTGACTCTGTGTGTTTATTTTCTTGATTCTACAGATTAGTCTGATCTAAATCATTCTGGTGCTAATTTCCAATTCATAGGTCTTCTGAATCTTTGTAAGCTGTGACACTGAAAGAACACATCAGATCATACCAGTGTTTCTCACAGTGTGGTTCCTGCAGTATCGCTACCTGAGAATTTTTTAAGAAACACAGATTTGGAGGGCCCACCCTAGATCTACATAATTAGTAATCTCAGTTTTGAGAAGCAGATCTTCCACGTGATTCTGACACAAACTATACAGTTTTGAGAACCAGTGGGTTAGACTAAAACTACATTTCAGAAATTCACAGTTCCAAATACAAGGTAAATGAAATCTAAACTCCATTGTTAGGCTCAGTTTATCAGCTACACATTAATTTTCAGGCTTACGGCACTGAAGTCATCTAAATCATTCTTTGAAAATCCTGAAAAGACATAGCCACAGAGGTAAGATTTAGGGCAATTTTAGCTACTAATAATCAATGAAACTTAGTTTTACCCTATTTAGGAAAGTTAGAATTTTAAGTTATTTATTTTTCCAAAGCTATTTATTATTTAAGAAAAAAAATAATTCCCTAACCATGAAGACTGTCTCTTTAATCCTGTTTATAATTATTTAATAAAAGGCATATTCAGGTTTGTAACATGCTAAAAGATGAACTTCATTAATATAAATATTGTAACACTACATAGTAAGGAGTTTTTACACTTAAAACATAATAAATCAAAGTTTTAAGTTATTCTGCACATTATATTTAGTAACTTTAGTTGCTCTTCATAATGACTACCTTGCTTTTTAATTTCTAATGTAATAACCAAGAAAAATTCACAATATGCACACAGTGGCTCCATAATCTACTCTCTGAATAAATTATAAAATTAAATATAACTATTTTATATATAAAATATATTAATAAATTACTTTATAATTATAAATTATTAGGTAAACTATTAAATAATCCTTTACCTTGTTAAAGTATCCTGATCTCTCTTCAATTAAGTCACCACATACTAAGATGTCTTCTTCAACCTCACAGTCTATTTACTCTTTATTTTCTGTGCTTAATAAGAATTAGACTATTTAGAGAAAAAGACCTCTTTGTCAACTGCCTCATGTTATGTTCTTAAACATGGTTCCCAGGACACCAAAACGAAGCTACACTGTAGATGAAATATCTCAAATAATACAATGAAAATCATTGATTTGGAAAATGGAAAAATTGAAAATATACTTTTATAATTTCTTTCCATTACAGGCTTTTTTTAAAAATTAAAAAAAATCTATGGGCCGGCCGGGTGGTATGTTGGTTAAGAGCTGGCTTGGGACGCCACCTCTGAGCAGCAGGACTCCAGTTCGGATCCCACATGGCGGCCAATGACACTGCCCTCTACAGCTAAGATGGTGAACAACAGCTTGACCTGGAGCTGGATGGCCATGAGTTGCCGGCGACAGCATAGGCTGCAGCCCCTGCTGCAGTGGGCTGCCATAAGCTACCATGTGTGGCTGGCAGCCAGCGTGAGCGGCTGGCAGCTGGTGTGAGCTGCCAAGAGCTGCCGTGAGCGGCTGTCCAGAGGCCGGCGACAGATCTGCCTCACCCAGGAAGAGCGCAATGATAATACCAACATGGGCCAGTGAAGCAACGTCCTCCACAACTAGACTGAAAAACAAAAGGACAGCAACTTGTCTGTTCCCCTTCCCCAATTCCCCAATAAAATCTTTAAAAAGAAAAAAAAAATTAAAAAATCTAATCAGGAATAAGCAAAGATAATGTGCCAAAACCTAAGCACCTGAGTCCTGGCAAGAATCTGTTTAATGAGGTATCTTTTTGGATTTGTTTTGTTACGACGGAAACTTAGTTCTGAAAGCGCTTATCCAAAAGCCCTGGACTTGTTTTATTTTATTTGAAAACAAAGCCATTCCTGCAGCAGACAGCTTAAACTTGGGAAGATGTCACTACAAAAAGTGGCTTCAATTCGCTGAAGTCATCTAGTATTCAGATACAGTGTCAACATGCCCTAAATGAGTTCACTTCAGTAAGTCTGAAAACAGCACAACTCAGGATATGCTAAAGTTTATATACAAATACACGTTTAACATTGGATCACATCCTCACTGCATTTTTAAAGCCTCTTAACAAATTGACTAGAGTGATAAAGTTTAGGTGTACCCATGAGACACAATTTTAGACAAAAGAGCTGTTCAAATACATCTTTTATGATAGGTAGAGGTATACCCACCCATACTATAAAAAACTTAACACCAGTAAATTAAACAATTTTTTTTACATATTTTTATCCATGTGTTCAGATATTGGATTTTTATAATATTTCCACAAAGAGTCTATAAACCAAGAATCTGAACTGATTAAAAAGGATGAAGAAATGAATGCAACATTTAATATAATTTTTATTTGTTTAATTTTGGTAAATGTAGAATGTAATGATTTCAAGGCAAACTCTGGATTATTTCAGTCACAACTCAACAGTTAACATGATTCTGAAGAACAGTCTTATCTTCACTACCTACCCACCCCCCATACAGACATATCTATAGAAATCCATGTACATATATATATTAGTTTTCAAAATCTCAGAATTTTCAACAACTCTAGAATTTAGATTTTATATTCTTACACACTTCAAAATTATCCATTTGATGCAAGATATAACCATGAGGAGATAAAAAACCATGCAATAACACTCAGGTTTTTAAGTAAATCCAATATTTGATAATTAAATACTATGTAAAGTGCATTAAATAGCTAAAATAAAACAAGTGCCAATTTTATTATGAATTAATAACACATTTATTGTCTTAAAACCAAATAGGCCCAAAATTCCTTTTGTCTTTCTGAGTCAGCTCTATAAATTCATTTCTCAAATCTCCTGTGTAACAACAACCCAGATATTTCATTTCATCTCTGTATTTACAAGAGATAGCAGAGGGCTCAAGGTAGGTATGTTCTTGATGATTCAGAGTCAGAAAGTACTTCTTCTTGAGCAGAAGGTTCATAATCTCCTACATTTTCAGCCAATTCAACATCTAACTCATCATTACTTTCTGCACTGTAATCAACTTCTTCAAGGAATCGAGGTTCATCTTCATCCAAAACATAAGTGGTAGGGCTGTAGCCAAAGCACACAGAACATACAAAGACTTCATTAGATTTTAAGGTTCTGATATAAGATTATTTGACCACACTGGATTAACCTTGATTTCAATATAATAAAGGTAGTTGGGTTAACTTTAAAGGTAGTATCCAAATGAACAAGTTGAGAGATTTGTAATAGTTAAAACCTCCTTGCATTGATAATAAAGGGTGCTATGCTGTTTGAATTGTATATGAATTGTGTCAATATACATCCTACAATTAGGCAGCAACAAAAAATAATAGGCCCTCTCATTAGGTTACTTCTTTGAAAGATTTCATCAATTTGCAGGCTTAAATGTTCTATTTTAATCACTGTAAATCAAGCAACAGATATTTTCAATCGGCTTATTAAGAAAGTGTGTCTTTAATCGGTTCCTCCAGTAATGCACTGACACCACTTATTCCAAGTCTGTAAACTGATGATTTGCCATAAAAGCAGCCCATATACCCATCCTCACAGTTTCTATTGGTCAAAAATAAAAATGAAAAACAAGTGAACACTCTACACCCAGATTAATTACTTTCCCTTGGGACACAGAATAAGATATTTGCTTAAAAGCACTAAGTGCTTCTAAATATTTCATTAGTTAGGTTGTTTGGGATTAAGACCTTTTCACTAGGGTAACATATTCATTCCTCTTCAAAAAATAAGCGTGTTCAGATTCCTCTCTATTTGGGAGATTTTTCACACACACACACACACACACACACACACACACACACACACACACACACACTATCAAAAAACCACTACAGCAACATTTCAATGTCTCCATCTTGTGACCAAAGCCATCTTAATTTCATATAGATATATGTTCGTTTATATCCCACCTGCTTCCGAAAGGATTTCCCATCGCTGATGCAATTAAAAGCTATAAAATCAGACAATAAAAAGGGAACAATAATCTGTTATAATGAGCAGAGAAGCAGATGTCATTAGGCACCTAAAATGAAAGAATTCCTGCAAACTGCATATTAAATTCAGCTCAAATATCCGGACGTTTTGGTGAGAAACACAAGTTAACGGATTATATGGTTCTAATTTTCTGAGAAGAGAAAGCAAAACTCATCTGGTGAGAGTATCCTTTCTCCAGAATTGTTTTAATTTTGCACATTCAAGAAAATAGAAAAATATATTGCAAAACCATCTTGGTCTTATACATATAGCAAACGTCCTCTTCCAAGTTCTGAGCCTGCACTCGGATAGAGCAGTCCTGATAAACGAAGCTGAATGGCTTGGAGGATTGTATGAGACTTTACAACACACTTCACACTCGCAAGAACAATTTCACCGCTTTCAATCATGCAACTAAAATACTTATCATGACTCTGATAGGTCTTTAGGGGGGAAAAAGTTAGATTAAAAGAAAATAATTGCCTTTCAAATGACAATTATTCTCTTTTTATTTGAAAACAATTAATTCATTCCTCCTTCTTGACCTTGGTATTTCAAATTCTCAGTGTCCCAGGTGGTTCTGAAAATAGATAGAAGACTAGCTGAAGCAAAGGAGAAGTGAGGAGAGAAGAAAAGACCAATCTCTTGCCACACTGTTTTCTTCCAGGAGACTCTGCTAACAAGAAATGATCATGGAAAAGCAAGGAAGGAGAAAGAGTTGATCAAAAGCCATGAAGTATACAGACACAGGGACTGGGAAAGCCAACCAGGACTGCAGAGCTGACTCCATCGTAATGAGGCACAGCAGTCAGTGCAGTGTAGATGCCCAGCAGTGTCTCGGACTCTCCCAACAGGAAGGAAGGGCACAAAATCCAATGTGGTGGGTGGATGGGCAGGTGGGCATTGTTCAGATCTATGGAGAGTAGAACTTCTCTCTCTCTCTCCCTCTCCCTCTCTCCCTCCCCCTCCCCCCCCTCTCCCCTTCCTCCCTCCCTTCTTCTCTCTCTCTCCCCACCACCAAGGAAAACAACACTGGCGTAAATGAAACTGGTTACAGAAAGCCCAGCCACCACACTGGGGTCAGAACATGGACCTGGTTCTTCTACAAGGGAAGCTGGATCCTAGAAAATTAATCAATCTGACCTAAGGGAAAGGATTTCAAGAAAAAGCCTAGTCTTATCAACTGTTAAGTCAATGAGGAAACAGAAGGAGGGAAGTATAATTTAGGAGCAACAAAGATGCCCGAGATCAAGCCCAAAAAGCTCCTAGACAGCAAGGAGACTTGGATGAATGCTGGTATCAGATGCTGATAAGCACTTTTAAGAGAAGCACACATGGAAGGCAAGCTCCTGGGAATTTAAAAGAAATTCCATAAGGAATGTTCAGGGCTCTGGATGCAGATAATAAGTTGATCCTTGCAGTCCCTGATCTCGGCTCATTCATAGGCTGTGACATGAGCTCCATTCATGTTCTGGCCTCACCCATCCTTACACCCAGGACTGGACCAGTTTCATGCTCTCCTTCCACTCCTGTAACCCATACTGGTGGCCCTGATATTTGCCTCGTGTTTCTGCAGACCCTAACAAAACCATGTTCCTCCCTAGCTTATAAACGAAGTATACACAGTACATCCAGCAACAGTGATGGGGCCAACAGTGCTAATGTTTATGGACGAGTGTGTTTGGGGCTGGGTGTGGGGGCGGAAGAGGCGAGATGGGAGAGGAGAGAGGTCAGCAGATCTCGGTTTAAGGAGCTAGGGGCATCTATACCATCCATGACGTGGTCTCCCTAATAAGACAAGTGTCCATCGGATACCCTCCCAAATCTTTACATTATTGATTATTTTCCCCAAAGTTTTTGGTATCCCCATGACAATCTTGTGGTTACAGATGTGCTTGCTAAGCCCCGCCCCTTCTCCCTCATCCCCACCCCCCTCCCATCTAGCAACCGTGTTCTCTCTATAGCTTTGAGACTGTTTCTGATTAGTTTGCTCATTATTTTATTCTTTAAGTATACACTTGAGATGAATAATAAATATCAACTATAATTTTATATATATATATATGTAGTCACAGGATGTGGAGTACAGCATAAGAAATAGTGGTATTTTAACAGGTATATACAATGTCAGAGGGGTAGTAGATTGGGGGAGGGGGATTATCACTTTGTGAGGGGTGTAAATGTCTATTACATTGTTTTGCACACCTGAAACTAAATAAAGCATGCAAGCTAGGGAAACGCTGAGGTAGGGGGAAGGTAACGAAGAAGATTCCAACCCTCATCACTCTGCTGAAAGCAGCCTTCGTATTGCTATTCCAGTTGCCACTTTCCAGGCCATTTTTTCTCGATCTCTGACACCTCTCTTCGGGTCTGCTTCATTCCCCGTTTCTTCTCAGTGTTGATCAAGTGCTCTTCATCCTCTGTGGATACCTCAAAAATAGGTGCTCACAAAACGGCTCTGTTTCTGATATGCATGCCCTCTTTGAGTGATTTTAATTTACATTCTGATCATTTCCAATTCCAAATTTCTAGCCCTGACTCCTCCCCTGAACTTCTCCTGTGTATGCACGGACTTGCTAATGTTCCTTCCCATGGCTAGCTCACTCGCACCTTGAATGTAGCATGGTCACAACTGAACTCATTGTTCTCCCCACCAAGCCTGCCTCTCTTGTAGATTTTCTCAGTACCGTTCACTCAGTGAGTCATAAAACCACAATTCTCAGCCAAAGAGTCCTGCCAGTCATTTCCAGACCACTCCTTGCCTCCCCTTTCCAAGCCTTCACTGAAAATGTTTCCTCTGCTTAGGACACAGTCCCACCTTTTCTTCTAACTACTCAGATGTCCTTTAACCTGCAGTTCAGGCTCGTCTTTAGACATTCTTCCTTTCTTAAAGCCCATCTTGGGATAAAAGCCTTTCTCTATATTCCCTCTGCACCCTGCACAAACATTCTATCTGGTCATTTTTCATAAGCAGTTGAAACTGCCTACTTGTGGGCCTGTCTTCTCAGTACTGAATCATAAGCATCTTAAGGTAAAGAACCGACTTACCGATCTTAGTACCACCTGTCAGGTCCCAAAAGCACCTGACACATGTAGGCCCTAAACAAATGTTTGCTGAACTCTTCATGAGAAGCCAAGAGGTCCACAAGATCATCAATTTTCATATAACCCCCTCCCACTGATTTTACTTTAGTAAAAACACTCAAGGCACAAGACCAATCATAGCAATTCAACTTTACTTTTATTAATAATTCCAACATGTTTTAAGCACTTTACAATTTAGAAAATTCCTTCACACACATCATCGCATAATAACCTTCACTTAAGAGAAAGATTTTAAGGTGATTTGCCCCAGAGTTATAAAATAATTCATCCCTTTCCATCAGCAGATAGGAATTCAAGTGTTATTTCAATCACACACAAAAAGAAAGCCTAATCAGTATTGAATTATTTCCCATCACTATTGTTTCCCCACCACTACCTTCCTCATTCCTCTCACTTTCTTCACATACGTTTACTCCTTTTGCCCTGTTTTTGCTTCATTCCTCAATAGCCGCCCCCTATACACCTGCCTTAACATCCTTCTGTTCTGGATTTTAGTTCTCAGGATAAAGATGACTAAGCCAAAAACAATTCAGTAAGACACATTTCAGTCTAAAAGAGAACAGTATTTTAGTCCAAAAACAAATCCTCCTCATGCTGCTTCAAAAAAAAATACAAACACCTTCACCCAAAGGGCCTTCTCACAGGATGAATGCGCTGAAATCCTCTGCTGTATGGTGTCTTTATGATGCAGAGAAGGTTTATAATTCCAACTGATTTCCAAAGGTAGCAAAAACTTCTGCTTTGTTTAGATTCAAAGTTTTCTGGTTATCCTTACATTAAACTATTAAGCACCGCACAAAATTAAACCTAAAAAATTCATCATCTTCCTCCAATGTACACCCGTCTACTTCCATTAGAGCTGACTGGCCATCCGAGACATCAGAATGCAGGTCTTCAGCTGTCACCTATACAAGCATGAAAGACACACACTCTATACGTGGAGTCAGGAATTCCAGGTCTGTGCCTCTATCCTACTAGCCAGCTGCGTGACCTTCGGCAAGTCACTTCCTCTCTAAGCACCGGTTTTCTCCCGTGTGAAGCCGAGGTAACAACATAAGCCCTACCTGACAAAGTGGTTTGGCTCAGATTAGGTAGTAACTGTGAAAGCAGTGTAAACTCTTAAGCTGTACAAATATAAAATGTTATTATGACATTAAGAAAACCTACCTTGTTATGGAAAAAAGTAAATCAATCTTTCTGAATTCCTACTGAGCCCAGACAATGAGCCGCCCCAGGCCAACAGGACTAGAAATACTGGCTTACCTTTGTAACTCAGAATCCTTCCTTACCGGCGCACTCTGCTACAATTAGAGACTAACCTACCTGGTTTAAGACAGCACAATAAAGATATCCTAGGGGAGAATATCTGAAACTGATGCACAGACAGAAAAATATTTCAGAAAAATTATCAGCAATTTGTGACTGGTTGATTGTGTCTTTCCTGTGCTGAAATGTCAGGTCTAAAGTGAAAGAAAATGTCTATCTGTGCAAATATTAGAGAATATTGTATTTATATAATTTGGCTCCAATCTTATAAGAGTTATGGCATCTACTATATATCACAAAGTAAACAAAATTATCCATAGAAAATACAAGGAACACTTTCTGTCAGTCTTCAGTGGCCACAGCATACACATAGGTACTTGCATACACATGCACATGCGTATACACACATTCAGAGTTAGTGGATAGAATGTCTAACAAGAGAATAATCTATTTGGGAAAAAAAGGAAAGAAAGTAGCTAATTTGATACTTTGTTGGAAAAAAAGTATAACTAAGCTGACTTTGGGAAACAGTAGTTAACTAACTCACTAAACTCCACCTTACTTTACTATTGATCTAAAAACATTCCTTAGGGGCCGGCCGAGTGGCGCATTGGTTGAGAGCTGGCTTGGGATGCCAGAGGGCCCTGGTTTGGATCCCACATATGAGGGCCAGTGACACTGCCCTCTACAGCTAGGATGCTGGGCGGCAGCTCGACCTGGAGCTGGGCTGCCTTGCCAGCGACGGCGTGGGCTGCGGCCCCTGCTGCAGTGGGTTGCCATGGGCTGCCGTGTGTGGCCAGCAGCCAGCGTGAGTGGCCGGCAGCCGCTGTAAGCGGCCGTCCAGAAGCTGGCGACTGATCTGCCTCCCCCGGGAAGAGCGCAATGATGGTGCCAGCTTGGGCCAGTGAGGCAATGTCCTCCACAACTGGACTGAAGAACAAAACGACAGCAGCTGTCTGTTTCCCTTCCCCAATTCCCCAGCGCTGTTCCCATCTCCCAATCCCCCAATTAAAATAAAATAAAAAATCTAAAAAATTAAAAATAAAAACATTCTTTAGACACAATGAAAGGATTAAATGGTTAAATTCACAAATAATGCAGGAGAGCTTCACAAACTAAAACCACTCCTTTTTAGTATTTTTGCTTAGTCACTTGGAAGATACAAGACATAATTAAAGTACAAGGGAGTTTCGGAGTTAGACCGGGACGCAATTCCTGGTTCTGCTGGGAATTACTAGATAGATAATCTTGGATAAATTCATCTCTGAGCCTCGGTTTACACACATGCGTAAAGGGGTTGCAATACATCTGTCTCAGATCATTCTCAGTAGAACACGAGAATCCCTGAAATAATAATCAAACTTAAAAATTCAGAATGGGCAGGCGTGTCGGGGGTCCCAACACCACTCCAGGTTTAGTGATTTGCTAGGAAGACACAGGATTCAGGACACAGTTGTATTCATAGTTATGACTTATTACAGTGAAAGGATACAAAGCAAAATCAACCAAGAGAAAAGGTACGTGGGGCAAAGTCCAGAGGAAACCAAGGCCAGGCAAGGAGCTGCTAAGAGGCAGAGAAGTCATCAGAGATTTCAGCAATTTCAAAGGATTGCAGGCAAAAATTGGAGTTCAGAGCTGCCAAGTTTCCTGAAAGAAGGAAGTTGCAGAAATGTGACTCCAATCGATTTCCCCTAGAGGCGTTTGACAAAATCTTAAAACACACAGTACAAGAGACTACTGGAAGCAAAGCAGAAAGCAGCAAAACAAACAAAACAGAAAATAAACACAGGCTTTCTGGCAGTCTTGAGGTGCTGAGGAAAGGAGAAGCCTTAGGCCTTCGCTTATGACCCTGGAGGGCTATGACCTAGAAAGCATGAGAGGTGAACCAAGAGTTAAACAAGTTTCACAAGTTTTGCAAACCCACCTCAAGTCGGCTGGGCCCCTTCACTGAACTGAGGTGATCTGCCCTACCCTACAGCCTGCCAAAGGATAGAATGAATCCTCTGAAGGAATATGCATTCTCCCTTATTCTGATATACTGTGTTCTTGTTTTAAAGTCTTAAATAGACACTTATGTGAGAGGAATAACTTCATTCTTCCAAGAGGCTACCAAGACTATAACACATAAATACCTATAAATATATATGGTCAGCAAATTCCTTGTAGAGCTAAGTCTTAGAGACTAACAATTGCTAACTTGATACCTATCTCTATCTCAAGGATAAGAGGCATTTCCTTCTCTTATGATAAGCTTCAATGCTTTCATTATAACCTAATCTGGCCTGAGGTCCTGAAGGGCGCACGTAAATCCCAAACTTATTTTCTAGATGATTTCAGTCTCCTCTGTATTTGAGAGTACAATAGCATTTCAACGACTTAGCACAAAAACAGACATTGTTCACCTTTTTAGTTATAAGCAATTATGATTTCAAGTAGACTGGAGGTTGTGATATGATCTTCAATTATGTGGCATGATTTATCTGCCTAGAAAATATTACAATAGCAATTATAGCTGTAAGAATTTTCTACATGGTAGCAATACATGACTCTCAGAAGTGCAAACCAAACTCAAGTATGTGCATCACAGCCATTAAAAAGGAAGATCTTTTACAATTAGCTTGATTAAATGATAAACTGTACATTAAAAATAAAGCACACTAAAAAAAATAAAATAAAAATAAAATAAAAAAATAAAGCACACTAATACCAGTAAGCTTTACTACATAGTTAGGTATTAGATATTGTTGTTAACATTTGTCACAAATGATCTATACTGACAGATACTCTCTCCTTGACCAGACTTAAGTCAAGCTCCTCTGAATCCTCTTGTTGACTAGGCCCTGACCTTGGGTTCTGTCCTTAGTCCAGTGGCTCTGCCTTCTTGACTCCAGTTTCAGCAATAATCCTGCTGAGTCAGTTTATTGAAAATACCCCACTCTCAATATCCAATCCCCCTGGGCTGCTTCCAGCAAAATTATGTCAAGTCAGTTCAGCCAGCATCTCTCTCTTACCCCGATGTTTCCTCTCAGTACTTTTCGATCCACCAATCCCCCAGTCTACTCTGGCTATAAATTTCCATTTTTCCTTATTATATTCACAATCTCTCTCCCCTACTGCAAAACCCCATGTAGCAATTCTCCTAAATAAAGTCCACCTTCCCATTATTTAAAAAGTATCATGAATATTTTTTTCTTTAACAAGCAATATTAATTTAATCTTCTGAGGACAAAAAGTTCCTATATATTTATAAATAAACACTAGCTTCACATAAATAAAGTATAGATAATATAGGGTTTGATATTTCATTCTAGTATTAATAGCCTGTAGCAATCAATATCTTTGTTATACTTTACCAATTACTTCAAGGCAGTTCACTTATAACACTAGAAACGGGTGGAGCCTTTAACCACAGAACATTATGATGGTAACTGGTCCTGAGACCTGCACTTATTTCCTATGCCTTATTTGAAATGTACATTTCTAACACCTTTATCAAAACATACCAAATTAGATCTTTTAAAAGTATCAACATAAAATAGAACTAATGCTAGGCATATTTTAAAGACCTCCCCTAGCTTAAGTCCTATTTACTTTGTTAGTAGCATTAGGAACAATTTCTCATCAAATTTTCTAATGTTCATGCTGTATGCACAAAAAGGAATTAAGTACTAATATATGCTACAACATGGATGAACCTCAAAAACAAGCAAAGTGAAAGAAGCCAAACACAAAAGGTCACGCATTGTACGATTCCATTTATTTGAAATATCTAGAACAGGTAAATGGTTGCCAGGGGCTGGATATGACTGCTTAAGGAGTAAGAGGTCTCTTTTCCGGGAGATAAAAAAAGTTCTGGAACTAGATAGAGGTGATGAATGGTTGCACAATATTGTGATGTACTAAAATGCCATTATATTGTTCACTTTAAAATGGTTAATTTATGCTGTGTGAATTTCACCTCAATTAAAAAAACAAGCCCAAATATTGTTTGATTATAAGACAGTAATTAGGCTTCATTTAAACATGGGCATATTTTTTTATTACGATAAAACATTGTATAGAGTTTGATGTTTTTCAACTTCATTGTCCTATAATGTTTTAAACATACTCGAACTTCAACTACTTCTTCCATATGCCTAATATGCTGAAATTTAGTCACCACCACAATATCCTAAAGAGAAGTATTGTTAAATCATTTATCAGGTCTCAAATCTTTTTAAATGAGAGTCACTGAGAAGACAGTTCAGGTAACAGGTAAAATAAAAATACTTTTGTTAAGTACAAAAATATTATATAGCTGTCAGCTTTTAAATGAGTTCTACCAATATTCCTGGCTTTCACCTAAGAGTAGCACACCTACTAGGAAAGACATAATGCACACTTAGTGTTGTTATCAGATGGAATTTTCATTATACAACAAATTCAACTGGGTAAAATTAAAATGATTTATGTGTGGTAATTTCCAATGAATGCCCTGGTGTATAAAACATAGTTAATTGTCCACCACAGGCTTCACTGAAAAGGAAGTTCTATAACTTCTGGTAAACATAGTTTACCAGGATCTCAAAAGATACTAATGTGACAGTAAAATAACTTTTTAAAAAGAGTAAACTATAAAGAAAAGAAAATTGTAAAGGAGATATAACAGCAAAACAAAAGATGTCAGCAAAATGCTGGAAAATGGAAAAAGATGGATGCAACTAATGGGCTAGAGTTCCAACCTCCTTCCCTTTGCTAAGTACCTACAGTAGGAGAAGCCAAGGAAAAATACCCTCATTTGCATTACAAAGCCCTAGTAAAGTTCAGGAATTGGGGATACTATCAATAGTTATCAGTGTGTACATGAAAACAGAAGAATTCATTAAAAGGTTTTATAAAGTGCAGTTAGACCTTCAGATCCCCTTGCTCAAGCCACCCCCTAGTTCAGAGAGATGAAAAATTGACTGTGTAAAGATTTTTATCAGAGAGGCTATTCACTTAGAGAAAAAACAGAAAGAGATGGAAGTAAGGAGAGTAAGTGAAAGTCTACTCAAAAGTAAGTCCTGCTGGGCTCCCCAAATGCTAGCTACTGGAATTATGGCCCTGGGCAATATTTTTCAATTGTTTAAAAATCACACCCCCCCCCCAGTGTTTTTAGACATTTTTATCCAATCCCCCTTAATTAACTATAATTAAGAATTAAAAAGATAAATTTCACATCAGATTAGACACAGCCTAAAAGAGCATGGCTGAATTAAAAGTTGATTAAAAAAAAACATCCAGGAGAAAGCACAGAGACAAAAGAATAGAAACTTATTCATGAGAGTAAAAGACACAGAGGCTATAGTGAAAAGGTCAAGCTTAAATGTAAATGTAGTCCCAGAAATAAAGAGATAATGGGACAGAATCAGTGTTTGAAGAGGTAATGGCTAAGAGTTTCCCCAAATTGATAAAAGACATCACACCACAAATATAAGAAACCTTATGAACTCCAAGCAAAATAAATAAAATCACATCTAGGTAAAACCCATAAAAACCAAAGACTAAGAGAAATTCATAAAAGCAACTTAGCTTTAAAAGATCACCTTCAAAGGGGCAACAATCAGCTGATTCCTAACTTGACAACTCAATAATAGAAGACCAAAGACAATAGAATGATCTCTTCAATGTGCTGACAGAGAATGAATGTTACCTAGATTCTCTACCCAGCAAAAATATCCCTCAGAAATGAAGGTGAAGACGTAACAGTATTCTTTGAACAAAAGAAAAGTGACCTTAGACAAAAACTGAAATGTAGGAGGAGAAGTAGGGGGAGGGCAGTAAATGTGTGGTAAGATCCAATGACTGCAGAAAACAGCAAAAATGTCCATAAAGTTTAAAATACCCATAACATATGCATAAAATATCTGACAATACCTGCACATATTGAGAGGGAGTCAAATGGAGTTAACATGTTCTAAAGATCTTATATTGTTCAAGAAAAAAGTACAAATTTACATTGAGCTTGATAAACTGAGTATATCAAAGTATATCAAAGCATAAAGTAACACCATGTGTCCATTAAAAGAAATAAAGAGGAGGGCCGGCAGAGTGGCGCATTGGTTAGGAGTTGGCTTGGGACCCCAGCTCTGAGCAGCAGGGCCCCGGTTCAGATCCCATGTGAGGGCCAGTGACACTGCGCCCTGTACAGCTAAGATGGTGAACAACAGCTCAACCTGGAGCTGGGCTGCCGTGAGTTGCTGGGACGGCATAGGCTGCAGTGGGGCTGGCTGGCAGGGGGCATAAGCTGCCTTGAGCGGCCGTCCAATGGCCGGCGAGCGACTGCTTCACCCGGGAAGAGCGCAATGATAATACCAACATGGGCCAGTGAAGCGACGTCCTCCACAACTAGACTGAAGAACAAAAGGACAGCAACTTGTCTGTTCCCCTCCCCCAATAAAATCTTTAAAATAAATAAATAAATAAAAAGGATAAAATCAATATAAATCTAAAATCAATCTGAAAGAAGGCAAAACAAATATACCAACAAAAACCACAGGGCAAGTGGAACAAATAGAAAGCAAATAATAAGCTGGTAGATTTAAATCTAAATATGCCAATAATGACAAAAAATGTAAATAAACAAAATATTTCAATTAAAATTTTTATAAAAACAACTGTTCTACTTACAAGAAATATTTAAATGTAAAGGAGACAGAAAGGTTAAAAATAAAAACCAAAGAAAAAGAAGTTACAGCTTACATACATAGTAACAGCAACATGGTTTAAAAATCTGTTAGCTTTTTAATGTAAAATTTTACATTCAGGAGTTTTAAGTTTTCCAAGTAAAATAATTTTACAGATCAGTAGTTTTTAAGCTTTGTTTAACTTATAATTGATTTTTAGATTTCCACTGTTAGCTATAAAATTAATCTTTTACTTAAGGAAGCAATTGTATATATACTAAACAGAATGACTGGGAACTTAATTTCATAATTATCATAGATCCACTTGGAATAAATCTCTTACCTTTTTTCTTAGTCTATTTAAACAAACTCAGAAGCTATGTGCCAAATACCTGCCAATTTACCATGTTGTGAAGACTAATTATTTGACATCTATAAATGAGTTACTGATTACCTTGACAAAGGCATTTAATATCTAATATTTTTGTTGCTGCAATTATTCCATGCTTACTTGATATAAATTGCCTATAAATGAAAATAAATTAGTTCCCAACAAACAGATACTCTATCTTGGAAAACAGTTAAAACCAAGGAGGATAAAATTTAATTAAGGGCTAATGTGTGGAATAAAACCATCCACATTGAACAGAGGGGGGAAAAAAAGTAAAAATGTGGCAGGGAATATGGGTTTGAAAGATTTTTTTTTAAATCAGCTCACAAAAAAAAAAAAGAAAAAATGGGAGAACTCATATTCATTAAATTGTTCTCTCAGTTTCACATTAGGACCAAAAAACAGAAAATTATCAAGGACAAAAAAAGGATCCAGAAGAGCACAGACAATAAGAGAAAAGGAGAGGGGGTAATTTTAGTAAAAGTAAGTGGTTTCTTAGTTTCATCTCTAATATTGCCATTTGCACTTTTCATTCAAGCATGGATATGTGGCTTCACTGCTTCTGAGTCCATATTCAGTCATCTCCATTGCAGCCTAATTCTATCTCCTCAAACAATCATTGCCCCATTACCTTATCCCAGGGGTGTCAAACTCAATTAAAACACGGGCCATTTGGTGCAACAGGCAAGGTTCACGCGGGCCACATCACATTTACAAATTTTGTTAAATTTATATTCTGAAGTGAGGATTCAGGAATATGGATAGGATAATTAAAACACTATAATTGCTTTTATTTAAACGTTTATTTTATTTAATGTATTTATAAAACTAAAATTATTCTTTTTTACCCGAGTGCTCTTTTTAACCTTTTCGCTATTGGGATCTGTTTACATTACGTGACACTGCGAGTGGCAGACATATTGCTTCCAAACATCGCCGGAACTGAGTCAGGCGACTCCGGAAAGGCACTGGCCCACAGGCCCCCCAGGAAAGGCACTGGGTCGCGTGTATACTCGTCTTCAGTAGTTAAAGGGTTAACGAGGGAATTGTGTGTACGGTATTGCCTCGATCTCCCCTAAGCGCTATTTTCTTCATAACAATTTTTTCTATTTTCATTTTATTTCAGAGCATCGTGGGCCACAAAAAATTACCTCGAGGGCCGCATGCGGCCCGCGGGCCGCCAGTTTGACACCCCTGCCTTATCTCATCCTCCTCTCAAACACGAATGATTCCAAATAGTTTCCTCAGGTTTTCTTGCCTCTGCCTCCCCAGCTTCAATCAAATCCATACACTATTTTCAGGTAGCATACTTTTACCCTGTGGCTTCAAAACTTCCAACTGCCTAAAGGAAAAGTCTAATGTCCTTACACTGGTATTGAGGGCACCGTAAGGACCCCTTCCTCATACAGCAAGCGAATCCAACTGAGTTTTTAAATCTGATATAGTAACCTACCACTTCTCCTACTCAATATGTGACTGGCACTATGCAAGGCACGAAGACTGGCACACTAGACGGTGTTGAAGGGCATAAATATGGTCCCTGAGGCTAAGCAGGGATTAGCTAGGCAGGTGTGAGTGAAAGGCTTCTCTTAAACATTGGTTTAGAAAAGGACATGCTTTACGATTCCTGTTATCCCTGCTCTAAACACAGAGCGATGATAGATTAAATCTAAAAAAGGAAACAGATGCATATAGAAGCAAGATAAACATATCCTTGGGCCAGAAAGAGAATAAAATCACAAACACGGGTTATTAGCCTCCTGAATTCCAGATCCAACAGCAGTAGCTCCTTCAAAGCAACAGAGAGGCTTAAAGATGCCTAGAGGCAGGGAACTACACCCAGACTCAGGAGAATCCAGCAGCTGGAGTGAGGCTTCCTTCCCACTGTAGAAAGGAGGGTAAAAAAATAAGGCTGAGACTTCTGCCTAAGGCTAAAGATTTATAAAGTTGCTACTAAGTCAGAAAGATGGAGACAGGGAATCATAGCCAGAACCCTTATGATGAACTTAATGACTTGTCCAGCAAAATCCCCACTATCATTGAAAGATGGGAGGTTGGAAATGCTAATATAAGGCTAATATAATGGTAGTATAAGCTAATATAAGCTTGGACTGGAGTCTTGAGACGGTCAGGTAGAAGCACTCACATCATTAAGGAGTTAAGGGGAGGAACTTAAAGGGCTGGTGGGAGAGGGCAGCTCGCGCTCAAATGAGCCTGCAAACTCCAAAACTCATGAGAAACTGAGGATGAATTTAGCAACATAAAATTAATGGCACAATCTACAAATGACTTTGAAAGTGTTTAGGGCCTTCAAAGGAGGCAAGAATAATAACCATAAGAATAAATAAGAAATCATGAAATATAAACATGCAGAAACAAAAAAGGACCAATAGATGTGAAATACATAGTCATTAAAATAAAAACCTCCCATGAGATAACTCTGGACTGGAAACAACTGAATAGTTAGAGAGTTATAAAATACTACTGAAGAATTTACCTAGAATGCATCAGAGGCAGAAAATATTAAAAAGTAGTTAAGAGATGTGCCTGGAAAACAGATTGAGAAGCTCACATACAGGAATTCTGGAAGAACAGAATAAAGGAAATGATAAAGAAGCCATTTTTAAAGACAAAATGGTTGAGAACTTTTCATAATTGAAGACAAGCTCTCAAGTTAAAAACTGCATGTAAATGTCAAGCAAGGTATATTATTTTACATATACCACTCCTAAACACAATACACTGAAACTGAATAGCACTGCGTACAAGGATAAAACCTTACAGAAGTGGAGGCATAGACATTTGGTAGAGGAAAAAGCAAATACAAAGACTTTGGGATAATAAAGAGATCTGTATGTTTGAGAATAGTACTGCTCAAGGTGTGGTCCACAAATTCTGTTACTCGTCTGTTACTGTGAATTAAATGGTTAAAATATCCACTAATCCCTAATCAAAATTCCAGTGACATTTTTCATGAAAGTAGAAAAAGCATTCCTAAAATTTGTATGAACAACAAAAGACCTTGAATAGCCAAAACAATCCTGAGAAAAAAGATCAAGGTGGAAAGCATCACACTTCTTGATTTCAAAATATATTACAAAGCTATAGTACTCAAAACAGTATGGCACTAGCATAATAACAGATACATAGATCAATGGACAGAATATAGCCCAGCAATAAACCCATGTGTATATGGTCAATTAATTTTCAACATAGGGGCTTTAAGAATATACACTGAGAAAGGATAGTCTCTTCAATAAATGGTGTCAGGAAAACTGGATAGCCACATGCAAAAGATTAAAACTAGATCCATGTCTTACATCATACACAAATATCAAACCCAAAGTGGATTAAAGACTAGAATATAGAACTGGAACCATAAAACTCCTCAAAGAAAACACGAGAGTAAGCTCCTTGACACTTGTCTTGGTAACATTTTTTTTTTTTGGATTTGATACCAAAAGCAAAGGCAACAAATGCAAAAATAAGCTAGCAGGACTACAACAAACTAAATCATGAGGGTGTTAATATCCAAAATACATAAGGAACTCAAAGAAATCAAAAGCAAAAAAAAACAAATAACCCAATTTAAAAATGGGAGAAGGACCTAAGTTGACATTTTTTCCAAAGACATAGAAAATGCCCAATAGGTTCATGAAAACACTCAACATCACTAATCATCAGGGAAATGCAAATCAAAATGACAATGAGATATTATTTCACATGTGTTAGGATGACTATTATACCAAAGACAAGAGATAACAAATGATAGTGAGGATGTAGAATAAAGGGACCCTTGTACACTGTTGGTGGAAATGTAAACTGGTATAGCTGCTACGGAAAACAGTATGGTGGTTCTTCAAGAAATTAGAAGTAGAACTACCATATAATCCAACAATCCCACTTCTGAGTGTATAGCTAAAGGAAACAAAATCATTGTCTCAAAGAGAGAGCTGTACTCCCATGTTCAAAGCAGTTTTATTCACAACAGCCAAAGTATGGAAACAACCTAAGTGCTCACTGATGGATGAATGAATAAAAGAAAATGTGGTATATAGATATACAATGGAATATTATTAAGCCTTAAAAAAGGAAATCCTTTCATTTGCTACAACATGGATAAACCTGGAGGGCTTTATGCTAACAGAAATAAGCCAGACAAAGACAAATACTGCATGAAGTGGTTTCCAGGGACTGGGAGTGGGAAAATAGGGAGAGGTTGGTGAAAGGGTACAAACTTTTACTTGTAAGATGAATAAGGTCTGAGGAAGTGATGTATAACATTGTGACTACAGTTGATAACACTGAATTGCATAATTGAAATATGCTAAGAGGGGAGAACTTAAATATTCTCATACACACACACAAAGGTAATCATGTGAGGTGATGGATGGATATATTAATAACTCGGTAGTGGAAATCCTTTCACAATGTATATATATATATATATCAAATCATCACACTGTATACTTTAAATATATTACAATTTTATTTGTGAATTACACCTCAATAGAGCCAGGGAAAAAAGAATACATAAAATAACTTAAAAGGAAGCTCTAAACATCAGTGAAAACAACTAACAATCTTTATATTTACTTCCATTATTGTTTGACAGGCACTTTCAAGGGTAGAGAATCCAAGTAATCATTGTGTCAATTATTACACCGTAAAGAACAGTTACAATTAAAATTTTACGACACTTAAAACTGATAAATTGGCAATATATAATAGCATGGCAATACATTAAATCTAATGACAAGTCAAAATCTAACAACAAAATGATGACAGTTCTATAGAATGGGAGTATTCTTACCCATATACATTAAACTACAAAATGCTAAGCTCTAGTATTATCATTAAGAATGATACTGAATTATCCCTATCCCTAATCCTATAAACTGATCAAATTGTATATACATTGAATTTTAGGAACAGAAGTTTCCTATTTAGAAGAATATTTGGCAGGTGAAATAAATTTTCAAAGAGATACTAAATTAGCTATTTCTAGTACCGTGTTTCCCCGAAAATAAGACCTAACCGGAAAATAAGTCTTAGCATGATTTTTCAGGATGCTCATAACATAAGCCCTACCTCAAACATAAGCCCCAGTTAAAATCGTCAGCCAGACATGACTGATTGAATAAACGTAGATTTTTGTACATGAATAAATGAATAAATGTAGATTGTTGGAGCAAAAATTAATATAAGACCCAGTCTTATTTTCAGATAAACACAGTATATGTAACCAGGTTATTGGAAAGTCATCTGATATATAGATAGCAACAAAATATCTTACAGTATGAATCCAAACTCCAAGCCCTCTTGATTTAGATATTAGCTGATATAACTACTGTTTTCCACATTGCTTATTTTGGGGTTAAAAGTAAACCATTAAAATTATTGAAAACAGCATTCAAAATACAAGGATATTTCATTAAAATCTCATCCAAATATCAAAGTTAAAAGAATCAAGACTATGATCACAATTGGGAACAAATATTAAATATGTAAACTTAATTATAGTAATCCTAAAAATGCTCTTGGCTAGCAAAATCTGTGCCTTTCCTCTGATTAACTAATTTAGCAAAGTCTAACAGTATACAACAAGGTAATGACACAATAAAACAAGTTTGTCTTACCTAGTTACTTTGCAGCTTGACTCAATCAAGTCATTTTCAAGGTCAAGCAGGCTGGAAGGCATATTATATTCCAATGGGGATGTCAGTCGTTTCAAGCGCAATAGACCAACACAAAACTTCGCTCCCATCTCTTCCAATTCTCGAGTACCAATCTGTAAACCCTAAAAATAAAGCAATATTATACATGTAACTAGGATGTTTGCTATCTTCTGCCTGTCTCTCATTAAAATTACATAAAAGGAATTTATAACTATATTAGTAAAATTAAAAGGTTGGTGCTTTTTATAGACCTAGGATTCAACAAACACAATGTATCTCTTTTTTATTTTTTTTTTTTTTTATTCTTTTTATTATTAGTTTCAGGTGTACAGAACAATGCAATAGTTATCTTTTCACCCCTCACAAAGTAACAACCCCCTTCCCCCCATCCACTGCCCTCCCACCCCCGATGTCATACTTATCTATTTTTAAATTATTATTAAATGTATTGGGGTAACATTGGTTAGTAAAATTATATAGGTTTCAAATGTCTTAACAATATCAGATTTCTCTCAGTCACAAAGGAAACTGACTTAGAAAACCATTTCTAAAATATCTATTCTTATTCACTATATGCAAACTATTTTCACCAATATACTTGGGAGAAAACAAATAGATAAACATTTTATGGTTATGTTACTCTTGGGGTTCATGTGTGAAATTATATTTTTACAAGGTTTTACTAATATTTATAATCCACTACATTGGATGCCAATCTTGGGATATTAGTGTGTTAAAATCAAGACTCCAATTTATATACTTGAACATTACCTTAGGGGTACTTTTACTGTATGATAAACAAGCAAAAGTAAGGTAACTACATCAAAAAAATAAATAAAAATCAAACAAATCTAAGCCAATGAGGTAGTAGTAAAGTAAGTTCCTATGTTCCACATCAATTAAGAATGCCCATATCAGGCCGGCCAAGCGGCTCATTGGTTAAGAGTTGGCTTGGGTGCACGAGATCTGAGCAGCAGGGTCGCTGGTTCAGATCCCACATGGGTCAGTGATGCTGTGCCCTCTACAGCTAAGATGGTGAACAGCAGCTTGACCTAGAGCTGGGCTGCCGTGAGTCGCCGGCAACAGCGTAGGCTGCGGTGGGTCTGCAGTGGGTTGCCATAAGCTACCATGCGTGGCTGGCAGCCAGTGTGAGCGGCCGGCAGACGGCGTGAGCTGCTGTGAGCGGCCGTCCAATGGCCGGCGACTGATCTGCCTCAGCCGGGAAGAACGTAATGATCACAATACCAACTTGGGCCAGTGAAGCAACGTCCTCCACAACTAGACTGAAGACCAAAAGGACAGCAACTTCTCTTCCTCTTCCCTAATTCCCCAATGCTCTTCCCTCCCCCAACTCCCCAATAAAATCTTAAAAAAAAAAAAAGGAATGCCCATTTCAAATTTTGTCTACTAAAGCAAAGTGAAATTTTACCACAACTCCCATACCCTTTTTTATCCAACAGTTTTTAACAACACAAGGTTTACCAAAAGTTAAATGTAAGCATATAAAGGGATAAAAATGGACTATAAATCAAGATATTGTTTATTGTTTAATTTTCAGATAAAAATAAATAAAAAAGAAGTGAAATTCTTACACCAGTAAAAGGTACAGGTGTAGATGAGAACTGACATCACTTGGAGAGAAGGTACTGTAAAATAGCTTTTCAATGACCACACTAAAAGCACAGTGTAACTGAAGAAAATATATTGCAAAAATTGTTACTTAGCCTACATGCAGTTTTGCCTTTATGATAATGATTGATTGACTAATTGTTTAGTCTAGCCATTTCCAAATAGTCTAGGAAATGTGACCTAATTGACTTTATTAGAACATTCAATTGCCTTCTTAATTTAAAAACTTTAGGAAGGCCAACCCTATTTCTAAATTAGTGCATAGAAAATAAAAATAAAGGTTATTTATAGCCTAAAATACAGTAGTATAAGAACATTTTTTCAGGTAAAGAGATCTGTTTCTTAAAATATAATCAGACTCACACAACTTATTACCTAACATTAATAAGTTTGAAAAGTATATGTCACATGCATGTGTGGGGATGGAGGTAGATGGAAATTCTGTACTTTGCACTCAATTTTTCCATGAATCTAAAACTATTCTAAAAAACAAAAGCTTATTAATCAAAAAATTTTTAACAATTAAAGAGAAGTATATGTTACAAAGTATTGAATTTTAGACATAAAAAAAAAATTGGCTTAGTAAGACACACTTGTCTCCATAAGAGTTTTGGAGAGATGAATGACCATTGGCAAAGTTGTCCACTAAAGCAATGATTAGGGCACAGGGTTGGGGGCTAGAATGGTGCTCATGCTACATTTTATCTCTCACTACCATCATGCCTTTGGGTAGACTAGAAGTCATTGTTTTACAGTATCTGAAGAGAATTCAAAAGATATTATATTTTGGAAGAATAGTATACTATGGTTAACCTAAAATTTAGGGAAGAGTCATTCAATAGCAAGTACTGCAATTTAAGTTCTACTCTACTAGGGGCCGAAGTGCTTGAAAGCCTGTTGCAAAATCTATACAATTTTCTTCCAGTTTGTTACAGACTAAAAAAGTCATTATTTAGGTTCTCCACTTAAACATTTTGACATCAACAATGTTTACATTTTTAATATTAACCAACTGGAAGATTTTTAACCCTTTCCAAACATAAAGTTATAACCATCTTTATGTGAGGTTATATGAAAATCACTAAGATTCAGTTTCCTCTTGCCCCATGCTACAAAAACAAACCTAAACAAAACAGAATGAGTGGTATAATTAGCATGACACCTGAAAATCTTTCTATGGCAAGGCAAGGAAGATAAATATTTGGGTTTTGCTGTTGCTTATCTAAGGTCCAATTCATTGCCAATTAAGTTCTCAATCTTTAAAGTTAAAAAATTCAGTCACCTAACATTTTATTAGTCTTTAATTTCAAAAGTAAAATTTAAACTCTTGTTGTTTCCAGTAAAAGCCTACAACACCACAGAAGAGTAGTCTTAGTAAAGAAAAAACTTTAGTGAAGGAATATGCATTTAAAAGTCACACACAAAAGAAACCTAAATATAAAAACTTTATAAATAAGTATGTGTTTATTTCTAAATGCATAAAAGTATACTTACAGCCAATAAATTAAAATGACAGGAAAAAATTTAAATATGTACCACAACATGCTTTCTTAAAAATTATGAATATAAATAGACTTGAGCAATATTTCGTAAGAATCCACAGAAAGCTATTTAGTTCAGAGAAAATTTTAAAAAATGTTTTTAAGACTGCATATGATTCAATTCCATTATTGCAAATTACATATAATTCAGTATAACAAACATATCATTTAATATGTACTTGAAAACTATTGAAGTATACATGGAAAGTTTTCAAATATTTTTTATGGCTAGAAGTCCTGAGATGTTTTACCTTATATTTTCCCTGATCACAGCCACACAAAGTACTCTCCATGGTGTAGCTTCTTTGTACTCCTATCTCCCTCCAAACTACAACACGTGCTGTGGATTCTTTAGATTTTTCCACTACGAAGCTACAGCTGCTCATGCAAAATGCTGGGGCAATATGGCTCAGTATCTTAGGCAAAGTCTGCAAAGATAAGAATGATAAGATATTTCAAGAATTTTTTTTAATTAAAAATTTTAATTATTAAATTTAATTTTTTTTTCATAAAAGCAATAGTAATTAGAGCAGGAACATGTAGATCTTGCTATGCCCCCTGCTATTCAAAACATCAAAATAATTCTGTTACTAATTTAGAATCTTCTGCTTTCCTAGACAAATAGTAATCAGGTAGAAAACAAAATGGAAGAAAGTACCACATTCATAATTGCAAACAATAAGCAGAATAAAACGATGTAAGAAAAACATGTTTAAAAACATGATGAAAAAATGTTTTAAAAAAATAAACTTTAGTCATGAAAGATGGCTTTACTAATTAAGTGACTTACACTATAAACGTCAAACATCCCTAAATTAATCAACCAAGCTAAGACAATTACAATAAAAAAGTCAACAACATTTTTTTGCAATTTAAAATTATTCTCAAATTCACCTTAACCTGTAAATATGAGAATACACCCTGGGGAATTCTGAAAGACAAGGCTATTGACTAAAGAAATAATCCAACAGATGTTAACCTAAATTATGTTTAGGGTTAAGTTAAATTGTGACACTGGTGTAGGAATGGATATATCTCTAGGAAGAAAAAGTTCAAAATTAGAACCAAAGGTATCTGCTAAAGTTAGTATTATTATTACTAGAGAACAGACTGATCACTCACTAAATGCTGATACAACTGGATACCACTGAGAAAAACAAGCCACAGTCAGTCACTCTTCATTAAATTAAATTCTAACTATATAGATTGAGAATTTAAATTTAAAATTATTAAGTAAAGTTTTAAAATGAAACTAAAAACAGTAAAGTAAACATAGAATTATACTTTTAAATCTTGGAATCAGAAAAGTCTTTCTAAGCTTCAAAACCTAGAGACCATTTTTTTTAAAAAATCAGCAAATATGATGAAAGTTTTAAACTACTATACATGATAAACAAAAAATTTTGTAATATACTTGTAATATGCATAAAGAATTTATTTTAAAAACAATAATAATTAGATGACCAGCACAAAAGCAAGCAAAGAATATGAGAAAAGGCTATTTTAAAAAAGAGAGAGGTCCACTTCATGGACGGTGTAGAGGCCTGACCATTGCACTGTACATCTGAAGCTGCCATTGAATAATTTATATGTCAACTATAATTGAATACATATATAGTCATGGGATGTGGAGTAGAGTGTGGGAATGGAGTCAATGGAATTGTAATAGATATGTATGATATCGGGAGTGGGGGGGGTACTAGGTGGGGGAGGGGGGTTGTCACTTTGTGAAGGGTGAAAAGGGTAACTATTGCATTGTTTGTACACCTGAAACTAATAATAAAAAAAAGATATGAAAAAAAAAAAAGAGAGAGAGAGGTCATAACTGGTCAAACATATGAAAAGATACTCACCATCATTTATAATTATAGATATGACAATTAAAACCATCAGGTTTTTTTTTAACCTGGCAAA
>NW_017731982.1:673392-679350 GCF_001890085.2 Hipposideros armiger
ATAAAACCATTAGAAGAAATTAATTCCCTACAGAAAAACTTAAATTGCATCCACATTTTCTACTATTACATTTTCTATAAGATTCAATGCTTCTCACTAAATAAGTACATATCTCACCTAGTTAAAATCTGTAAATCATGGAATCTTAGAGAACTATAGATTTCTACCCAAAAATAGAAAGTAAAAATCATGTCAAATTTCCTTAGTATTTCTTTCTACTAAATAAAGGCTACATTCTCATTTTATATCCTTTAATGTTTCCAACAAATATTGTTTTATCTAAAATCTTCCACACTGGATCTTGTTTTAATAACATATTTAATTAAAGCAATTTTTCTTCAATTATCTGACACATATGCACATAACACAATAATGGTCATAATACAACTTAATGAGTTCTCACCTGCAAAGTTGAATACGTATATGGATAGTGATAAGCAAAGTAGCAAACATCATCTTTATGTGGAAAATTGATGGTGAATGTAATTGTATAGTAGGATTTTCCCTTTTGCCCACCTGCAGCAACTGAACTTCTTGAGAAGTGATTTCTGCAACAGAAAAGCATAAAACATGTTTATTTCATCCACATTAAAATTCTGATTTTCCTTGTTATTTTATTAAACAGAACTTCAGGGTGGATAAAAAGGAAAACTATGGTTTGTAAAAAATGTAACTTAATCTATGAAAATAGACTTGGTACTAATAAAGCAGTTAACCGCTATGAGCCAACATCATTACTTTTCACTTCTGGATTTACTAATTAAATGGAGCTAAAATATTCTATATATCAGTGACATTCTTAGAACCCCATTCTTTGATAGCCATACACATTACTGGTAGGCAGTGATCATCAATAGTGCTACAACCATTAGATGAAAGGCTGATGGATGCCTTTGCAGTNGCAGGACAAAACAAGCAGCTTAGCTACTCGGTGCCAGTGTCAAAACACTTGATGGGTTTCTGGTGTTTGTATTTAAAAATAAAATTAGCTGTAAGTTTTTAAATATATTTTTTAATAAATTTTTAAATTTATTTTCTGATGGTATTATTACATGAAGTCTTAAAATAATTTGTTATGTTATACAGTGGGTACGACTTCCAAGGATAAGAACTACAGACTATTAGTGTCAAGAGAGACCTTAACGATCGTCTCATGCAGCTTCCTTACTTTGGAGATGAGGAAACTGAGGCCCAGAAGCAGGCCCAGGGCTAGGTAGTAACAGGATCGAGACTTCTGATGCCTATTCCTAGTATCACTGCCCTTAGAAAATATATATGAAGCAAAGAAAAATAAGTAAGAATGACTGGTATTTTGAGTGAAGAAGACAGACTTACTGAATTGACAGATATGTTCATAATAATTAGACTCTGGCATTGCTGTTATAGTCACCAAGGGGCAGCTGTTTCCAGACAGGGTTTCACATAACACATCTTTTCGAAAATAGATTTGCTGAGGATTGTGTGCTGATTCCAATTTTTGAAGATGCATCTTGATAAAAATTTAAAAGCAAAGTATACAATCATTTAAAAACTATAGAAATAAATGCATCTAGAACTCCACATAACTAAAAGTGGATCGGATTCCTAATCCCTTCTCTGGGGCCCTCAGGAGACCAGATGCAGTTCAAACATCATTATTTGGGGAACTCGAGAAAGGGGATAGATACAGGGTGTATACCATTAAATGTGCAACATCACCAGCTGGGTCAGCAGCAGTAACCTGTATAAACACATTATTATTTCTGCAGCAAAACATATAAAGAGTCACTCTAAGTAGAATCAATATTCTAAATAAGTTCACATCAATTTAGGCCAGGCTTTACTGCCAAATGGGTTATGAAAAAGCTTTTGGTTTTCAAAACCTTCTCAATATTGAAATTATAAGTGACTGTAGAACTTCAACAACAATCTAAAACATGCAGAATAAAAATTATGTAGGACAAATTTTTTTTAACAACTTTCCCTGATTTCAAGATAGGTTCATTGTGAAATGTCTGGAAGACACAGAAAGTACAAAGAAAAAATTTAAAACACAAATAATTTCATCACTAAGATTACTACTAACAAATGCCAATGTATAGAAACAAAACTGAAATTACATATGACTTTTTATAACCAGCTTTAATCACTTAATAATTTATACATACACACACATATTCATANTGAATGCTTAGAGGCAAGTCTCACAAAATACATGGCAAAACTGATTAATTAGTGATTAACTGAAAGAGGATGACTTTCACTTATTACTTTGTATTTCTCAAGTGTTTCCATGTTTTATATAACACTAATCATTTTCTTTATTTGGAGAAGAGGAAGAACAGAGGACACCAAAAAGAAAATGTGCTTTGAAGTTCTGCTAAGGTCAGCGATAAGTTACTGAAACTTTTTCTGGAAAAGTCTGGGGTGTTTGTTTAGGCATAAATATAGTAAGAGAGGCTCTAGGACATAATAGAATGCACAAAGGACTTGAAGCAGTAAGATCTCATTTCAATCCTAGGCATACCTCAAAACACACCAATACATGTGGAAACATGGTAACAGATGGCTTTAGAAAATCTGCAGAGGATGGGTATGCTGTTTAACAAATGGTTATACATGGGAAAACTAAAATTAGATCCCCATATCTCATACAAAATAAATTCCAAATTGTTCACAAATTTAAATGTGAAAAGCAAAAAATTTTAAAAGAAACATTTAAAATGAAAAATCTGAAACAAAAATGGCAAAATGGCAACATTTACTAAATCTGAGTAGTTAATGTTAAATTATTTTCTGTAGTTTTACTCATGTTTGAAATTCAAAAACCCCTGAATTGTCTGTAATAATTACCCTGTACCCCGCATCTTCCACAACATCACAGGAAGTTGCATTATCATTGGTATGCCACACTGTCTCTTTGATGCTGCAGCCATACATAAACACATTCTTCTTTCGGGAGTGGCCATGATAATCACAATAAACCTTGAAAAGATAATATATTTATAATATATTAAAAACCTTCAAATTGCCAAGTAAATCTAGTTAATATAAAGCCAATAAATAGGTCTGTGTTCCTTGATCCTTTTATTGTAACTGAGCCACCATTTAACAAGTAGAATCAACAAAAGTAGTAATATCTAGTTTTGGAAATTTATGATTAATTCTAGAATGGCTAGGAAGTCTTTTGCAAGTCCTGCATTAAGCCACGAGTTCCACTCTTTCTTTTATACCTACTACTCACCATTTAAAAAAATAATAATTATAGGTCAAATCTATACATGTAGTAATCACTGCCCCAACGGTTGTTAAGATATTTATCCAATTTAAAAGAACATGAAAATGTTCTCATGAAAAACACTGTAAAAAAGGGTGTAGTTTCAATTTAATTTTTAAGAACATCATTTTAAAAATGAAAAATGAAGGACAGACTTGCATGTCAATTTGTCCCTCTGCAACGTGTTTCTATCTTTCCCAAAGGAAGATTAACTCATTCTAAAACAAAGCTGCTGAAAACAAAAGAAGCGTACACATACAGTTCAGTGGAGTCTCCCACCGTGCCTATACTACCTTGCCCATATGTGTACTTGAGACTTACCAGCGTCAGAGTTGACTAAAGAGCTCAGAACTAAGCTTGTGCTAATTTGAAAATTTGGAAAATACTGTTATCTAAGTGTTGCTCAAACAGTGTTGTTAAATACCTAAAACTTACAAAATGAGGAGTTACCAATATTCATAAACAAAAAAGAAAAGGGTTCATGAGAATTAAAATTAAACTTGATGAAATAAGAATATAAATACATTGTATTAATTTGACACCATAATTAATACATGTGATTGATAACAGAAAAAGATATTTTAAAGAAACTGCTTCTGAAATTAACACTTAGCTTTTATAACCAGAAAATAATGTGTAAGATACTAAGTCACTAATCAACAAAATCATGTCTTTGACTGTACAAAGTACAGATATTGCCACTTACCAGTGGTAAACGTTTCACTGCAGCCAGGTACTGTAGCAGCCCCTTAGCATGGTAAATTGTAGGATGCAAATCTGGATTTGGACTTTGCCACTGTCTATTCAGATCCTCTCCACTTAGAGAACAGCGGTGACTACACATATGTAAACACAATGATAGACAAACACTGGTACCAATAAATTCTTATATATATTGAATCTATTTCACTAAATAGTTCAAATAGGTATAAATGGTAGGCTCAACAGAATGCATATTTTAGCCATCAAATAATCATTAAGCATTTGCTATGTCCAAGATCTTGTGTTACATGCATTTAACTGTAGTAAGCTTTTAGATTTATAGGTCAAAACTTTCAAGCTATAGAAAAAAATTATAATTCTCAATTCTGGGGTTTTGTTCCATATGCCAAGAAATGTATTAATTGTCATATTTTCCATTCTGACTATATAATAATCATTTGTTATACTAACATTCTGTATTTTGATTGTATTAATTATTATTAAAAGTGCTATTTGGGCCCTTCTCAGAAAGATAAGTATATGAAAAGTATACATTCTTATAAAAATTCAAATAAATTTTCATTTAATCATGGGCATTAAGTATTAAAGCCACTGAGCAAAAATTTAAGCAAATAATCAGAAGGTGATAACAGAAATATAAACGGGATTCTAACTGGTCAATATGTTTCTGATTTAAAACTAGACATAAAATCTCATTTTAGTTCCATAACCATAACACACCTAAAAATAAATTATTCTCAATTCAAGAATATCCTAAAATATGAGAAAGATTCATGCTCTCTTTATTGAATAAATAAAATACGGTACCCTCAACTTTGGAGATGCTCATGTCAAATCCCATCTTTCAGAAGCACTAAAGAGCCCTCGTCTAACTGCCACAACAAATGAACTGCACTGACAACAAGCTGCCTCCACTTACCAAGTAGGTATCTTCTAGTATCTCCTGTCTAAAGAGTTCCTTCTGTCAGAAACCACACTTCCTCATATCAGAAAGAAGTTGGCAGATAGAGTCAATACTCCATCTCAGAAAGAGATCTCAGAAGATTCTAAATTTTACAACAAACTAAGATCACGCTATTAACAAATTTTTAAAAAAAGGAATGGAAGAGGACGTGTTAAAAAATCTTTCTAGTATCCTCACACTGTGATTTTTCTAAAACAATTCAAACCAGGCATACATTTTATGTAAACGTATTCTCATGAATAAATACAGAATTCGTCAAACTATCATACTATTACTAATATACAAAATATATTTTCATTTAAAAATATCTCTTAGATGAATTCCCCACAAAATTTATTTGTTCTGGAAAAATTACTGGATTTGTTTTCCAAATTAACATGGGTGATATTATTTCAACAAGTTTACACAGGACCACCATAATAATCTATAATATTTCTATAAGTGTTGCTTAACTTACTTTCCATTGATGACACCATCTGGATTTAGCATGGGGACAATTTTAAAAATATAGCATTCTCGTAAGCTCTGAGCAGTAGGGTTATTACTCATGAGATATTCCAATGTTCCTTTCATTACCCAACTTGCATTAGTTTCTCCAGGATGTACCCGAGCAGATAAGAAAACGTAAGGACGATTTCCTAAAGTACACATAAAATCTCAAATTAAAATGAACAGCTACTAGAAGTTAGTATGATATTTGATTTTGGGGCTTTAGAAATATTTCTATTCAACTGGGAATTCTGATATAAATTCATAGCAGAACTCACCGTGCAAGCACTGCATTGGCCATTTAGAGGAAATGAACATAAAACCCACATAAGCCATGTCCTAAAAGAGCATGTAATATGAACATAACATGATAACTAGTATTTGAGTCACCTATTTCCCAATGATTAATCTAACATATAAAATTAGTTCTTGGTTTTATAAAGAACAAGTAGTTAAGGAAGTTTTAAATATAAATTTATTTTTCATAAAGTCATGGGGAAAAGAAAGAAAATATAATCTTATCCCT
>NW_017731982.1:680575-681823 GCF_001890085.2 Hipposideros armiger
AAATTACATATGACTTTTTATAACCAGCTTTAATCACTTAATAATTTATACATACACACACATATTCATAATTATGAATACTATACCATATCATTAAACATGCTAAATATATGTCTTTTGAAAACACAGGTGTTAATGGTTTTAGTATATGGTTATACCAAAAATAAGTTGTTTAATCCCTTATTCTAAGATACTTAGTTGGTTTCCAAACTTTTGCCTATGTTCATTCACATAATCACTATTTACTATGTAGTCACTATTTCTGCGCCAGGCATTAGGGATCTAATAATAAATAAAGGGGCCCTACCCTAGAGAGTGCTAGGAGCGCTTGTAGTAAGGGGAAAGGAGCCCAGCCAAGTCTGGGCAGTGAGGAAAGGTGTTCTAGAAAAAAGTACATTTAAACTGAGATCCAAAGGATGAGTGGCAAGGATAGAGAAGAGTGCTACAGGCAGAAGGAAAGTATACAGGAAGGCCAACAAAGATGGGCATTTCAGAGAACTGAAAAAGACTCCTAACAGCTACACCAGAAAGAAAGGCTGAACAATAGAAAATTTAACACAGAATGAAGGGCCTGTCTTTCCCAAAGCATAATATATGTACTGCTGGTAACTGAGATAACGAAGATATGTGTAGATAACCTTTAAAAAAATTTTAATAGCTATGTATTTTACTGTGAACTAGAAAAAAGTCTACACATTAACCTGCAATTCCCTGGATATTAACTTAGGACAAGGATAAATTTTTAAAAAATGAATTATTTTAAAGTCTATTTAAAGATAAATATTAAGTAAATAATAGTTCACACACTATGTGGATATGGCAAAAATTGTGGAAGATAACAGAGAAATGACAGAATGAACCATGGTAAGAATTATAGACTCTGTACAGATGGCTAGAAAAATCACTAAGGAGTTTTAAGCAGGGGATTTATATGATTAGATTTGCCACCAAAGAGCCCCCTTGTCACAGTGCAGAAAAAGACTGATGAAGAGGAAAGGGTATAAAAGTATAGTTCTAGGACACCAGTTAGGAAAAGGTTGGCAGAAGTCCAGGTGAGAAACAATGGTCATGTCTGGAAAAGGTCATGGGATTAGAAAACAGTAGGGGAATTAAAAATATATTAAAAAGGTAAACATCAGTAAAGAATAACATATAACCATGTAAACAATAGCACTATATATTCTGATGCTATGTTACTTAGCACAAAAAGATTCCTGATTACATCTTTATTGTAGGTTGCAACATTTA
>NW_017731982.1:683948-706316 GCF_001890085.2 Hipposideros armiger
CCATTATATCTTGAATCCATACTCAATGACAAGGTGCTACAGGTTGAGGAAAATGCGAAGCAAGTTCCAGAACTACACCCTTCCAGCTCCTTTCCTCCAAAAATTTAACATCTAATTGGAAAGCATTTATATCACCACATTATAGCTATAAGGTAATTTCTAGGTTATATTCTCTCACATCGGGTGGAAGCCCGTTTTATCCTCATTTTACAGATGAGACAAACAAGCACTGGAGGACTTGGCTGATGTGAAAAGTAAAGGCACAATGCAAAAATAGTAGACTTTAATCCTCACTATCTGGGTTTCAGGCTTTGGGAAAACAACTAGGAAAGTGCTTGTTACATAGAAGGTGTAATAAATGTATGCTAAATTGAACTGAATTGCGATTCCAGATCTGGAAATAGCCAAAAGATAAAACAAAAACGAAACTAAACAAACAAAAACCTTGCCATTACTCCTTTCACGTAGAATAAAACAACCTTCTGTCATGCTATGACCACTCACTTTACAATGTAAAAAAGAAAATCATTCTCTGACTGATGATTTCTATTGTGCAAAAGAAATGAAATACGAAAAAAATAACACTTTTTGAAAAACACTGTTTTATCCTTTAGCAGTCTAAATCATTCTGACAAAGAAATAAATGATGAGAGTATTTTTGTATTAGCCCACCATTAAAAAAATATATGAAATTTATTCAGGTACAGTTGAATTACATATAACCTTACACTTTTGTTCCTCATTTATTTACTATTTATTTTGCTAATAAAAGTGGAGGAAAAACCCTACTGATGTGAATTCCAAGGAACATTTCCTTTCCCAGAAAGTAACAGCATTTAAGACCTAAGTTTTTCCAAAGCCACATTATAAACCACTGAAAACAGTTTAGAAGGCCTCTTCTAACTGATTAAACTATATTAGTGCTAGTTAAACACAATATTAAAAGTCAAAATCCTCTAAACAAAAATGTCAGGATTAAGATTAATAACAGAATAGGGGTGTCAACTGCTTTCAATAGATATCTGGAAACATATTACATGTAGAAACAAAATGGGAAGCAAGGAATATGATAATCCTAAATTATTTACAGTGAATCTGAAGAATAATCCAATCATTCCATTGAAGCAATAAATTATTCCTAGTACTTGTTTCCAACTCAGTAAGTAGGGAACCATTTGAAGTCAAAGTTGAACTGTATAAGCTGACACAACTGTGGAATACCTCTCCCAATAAAATATTTTGGAAATTAAAATGAGGTAAATATTTGTATGCAGAAGAGAAAAGATAAGAATTGTACTTAATACCATGGGAACAACAAAAAGCCACTGTAAATTATTTCCTAGAATTTCTAATTTCAGTTTTATTCAATGAAGCTTTCAGAGTTTTAAAGCTAAAAAAGTTGAGGACACATATGAGTAGCTATCTAAGTGGTGGAGACAAAGATTTGTACCTAAGTCTATCAGTCTATATAAAACACATTTTACAGTTGACCCTTGAACAGCTTTGAGGTTAGGGGTGCCAACCTCCTCACAGTCAAAAATCCAAGTATAACTTTGGCACTCCCAAAACTTAACTACACTAGTTGTCCCTTGGCATCCATGGGGGATTTGTTCCAGGACTCCTGCAGATACCAAAATTAGAGGATGTGCAAGTCCCCTATATACATAATATGGCGTTAGATCAATGAATAGTCAGCCTTTTGCATCTACGGGATCCCAACCACGGATCCAAAACACTACAGGCATTTATTGAAAAAAATCTACATATAAGTGGACATGCACAGTTGAAACTGTGTTGTTCAAGAGTCCACTGTATTTCCACTAACTATATCCCGTAAATGGATGTCAAATATTAAGGACTCTGTTAGAAGTAATACTGAAGCATGTCTACCTCTTCTAAAGGGGATCAAATATATAATGATGGAAGGAGAACTGACTCTGGGTGGTACACACAATGCAATATATAGATGACATATCATAAAATTGTACACTTGAAACCTATATAATTTTACTAACCAATGTCACCCCAATAAATTTAATAAAAATTTAAAAATACTAAAGCATATCACCCAACTCAAAGAATGAAATAATTACTTTTTATCTTTAAACTGAAATAGAATTAAGTTAACAGCCCCTCCATAAGCTGATGTCCTATTATTCTTAGAATACTTACTTATAGTAACAAATGTCAGTCCCCACACGAGTCCACCATGGTCTGGAATTTAATGCTTCTTGAACTGAATACATGAGTGGTTGCATACCTTTGATGGAGACAGAAAAAGAAGAGAGAAAATTCTTTTCAGATATTTTGAGTTAAGAATTGTAGAAAGCATCAAACGTTCAGGAAGCTAAAAGAAGATATATTTCCATTTTAAGTATGTATAAAAAAAAATCTGAAAAATTTCTTTAATATCTCCTATGACAATCAATGATATGCTTTAATAAGCAGATTAACTAAAACAGGATTATAGCTTTAATGAGTGAAAAGTCATTAAACTTTTTTCTACTACCTTTTCTATATTAGATCAATTAAAAACGAGTGAGAGAGTATATAATATATAAAGAAATAGTGTATGATCACCCCTCTAGCTCTCCATGGATTATCTACACTGAAATAAGGGAGGTAAAAATGTCACCAAAATGGCATGACTGTTTTCTTACTCGACCTTCTTCATACACATATTTGTTTATAGCAGGGAGGAGGAAGAGAGACTGTTAACAAAAAATTGAATTAACTATATAGTATATTTTCTTGGGTAGTTTTAGAAATATACTTTCCACATGAACTTTAAAATCATCTTATCCAATTTCATAAAAGAATGTACTAGGTTTCTAACTGAAATTAATGAAATTCATATGCTAGTTTTAGAAAGGGTGACAATTTTTATTGAGATGTGATTTGACTTTCCTTAAATTCTAACTTAAAGATATAATCATTTTCATTTTCTTGCTACAGAACTGTTTTGTTAAACTTATCTCTGAGTATTTTATTAGTCTTTAGTATCTTGGGTTTTCTAGGTATGTAAATGGCACCATTTGTAATTTAAAATATTTTATCTCCTCTTTTATATCAGCTACTTCATTTTCTATTGTTATTGTATTTAGAGAAATGAAACAACTTCAAAAATGATTTTTTAATATAGGGGTAAGAACAAACAACTCTTTTTTTTTTTTTTTTTAGCTGAGCCATCCTGCCACCTGTTGGCAGCTCAGCAGCAGCTCAGCTCGGGCTGGGAATTGAACCGCTAGATGTTCAGAGCTCACACTCTTGAGAGAGCTCTTAACCAAATGAGCCACTTAGCCAACTCCCAAACAACTCTGTCTTATTTATAATTTTAATCAAACTGTTTTGCCATTAGATAAAATATTAGTCCATTTTTTTTACATATCAACTTTATCACATTTAAATAACAAAAAGAGCTAACACTGAATAACTTTGACATGCAGTCAGTGGTCTAAGTATTTTACATGTGTTGAGTCATTAGATCCTCACAACTCTCTGTAGTAGGTGCTATGATTATTCCCATAACTGGAGTAGTTTCTTCCATAATTCTTATTACACTTAAGTGTTTTAATTATTTTATCAAATGTCTTTTCAGCATCCACTAACAGAATCACATGGCTTTTCTCCTTTAGTCTGTTGATGCAATAAATTATGTTGATAGGTTTTCTATTGTGAACTATCTTTGTATTCCCAGAAAATACTATTCTTTTATTAGCATATGATTAAATTAGCTAAAAGCTCATTTAGAATTTTTGCATCTGAAAATTGTTTTTCTTAAAAAATTATCTTTACCAAGTATTGGTATAAGATTATACTAGCTTCAGAAAAATATATTTAAAAGCTGTCCACCATTGGCTAAAACAAATAAAAGCAAACTCTACTTTTTTAAATGTAAATATAACTCAGCTGGAGAGTACATATCGCTATGTCAACTAATAAGTATTTTTTATTTCCTTTTCAACAGTTATAGTCTGCTCAGAATCTCTACTTTTTATTAATCCATTTCAGTATTTTGTTCTATTTCTATCTCATTTAAAAAAATTTATTTTCTTAATTAAGAAAATTAAAATTTTTTCTTGTCTTTCTTTGGTTTATTTTCTTGTTTTTCTATTATCTTGAGTATTTAACTTATTTTCAGTCTTTCCTTTATTTTAAATAATGCAAGGTATTAACGGCTTTCAATTTTTCTCCAAATACCAGTTAGCTATGTCCCATAAGTCAATACAGTGTTTTCATTTGCAGTACTTTCTAGATCAGGGCTGTCCAATTGAACTTTCTGCCAGAATGGAAATGTTCTTTATCTGTACTGTCCAATCTGGCAGCCAGCCACTAGCCATGTATGGCTATTAAGCACAAGAAGTGAACTTAGAGCCACTCAAGAGCTGAATTTTAAATTTTAAATTATTCATAAATTTAAACAGCTGTTATGTGGCTAGTCACTAACATATTGAACAGCACAGTTCTAGATAATCTGTAACATCAGTTTTAAATGTTCTTTCTCTTCAGGGTATTTTTTTATTTTTTTAGGAAGAATATTACATATTTCCAAGTACCCATTTTTTGGTTCAACTTGTCATTGATTTCTACTAATATTTTGGATCATAGACAAGGAAATACGCAAAATCTCTGTTGACTACAGTTAACATTGCTGTTCTCATATGCTATATTTGAAAGTTGTTAACAGTCTTAAAAATTAAAAGTTCTCATTACAAGAAAAAAAATTATTTAACTGAGTGATCATTTCACAATGTATACAAATATCAAATCATTAAGCTGTACATCTGAAATTAATATAAAGTTGTATGTCACTTATATCTCAATAAAAAAGGATTTGTGATTATTGTAGCATCTTCAAAGACTGTAACTAGTACTCGTGAATACACATCTATTTAGTGCTTTTGATTTGAATTTTCTTTGTATGACATTAATATTACCACTTTGGCTTTATTTTATTTACATTAGCCTGGTTTACCTCTGTTCAATCATTCAGTTTCAACTTTTCTTTGTCATTTAATTAATACACACACACACACACTGCAGAGTCTCTCTCTCCCTCCCTCCCCTAATTGTGGAATTTTCAATATCTGATTCCTGAGGACATTTTAGCTCATTCACATTTAATAACAGACATACATCTCATTTCATTCCTCCCATCTCATTTTCTTGCCACAATTTATCAAATGTTTCTTTTCCTTCTTTACCTTGGTATTTCACTGACATGGTTGCATGTCTCCACATTTCCTTTTCTTCTTCTGTCATTTGGAAAGCTTTTATTGTGCTTTCCATTCCAATAGTTATGATTAACTGATATTTCTCTGATACTATATCAAATTAAATAACTAAGCAATCCCACCAATACAAATTAACTTTCACTTCTCCCATATCACTCCCTTTAGAACATTTTTACTTAACATCTTAAAAATTCTAAGTCTTCTATCTTGAGATCATTTTCCTTACTTATTTTTGTCAAAGAGGGTTCAGGAGTAGCATATATTCTGATTTCTACATACACAAAGATGCAGTTTGTTGGCAGTGACAAATGACAGATTTTGCAAAAGACATGTGTCTGTCCTCTCCTTCCAGTGCCACAGATGAGAAGTCCAATGCTAATCTGATTTTTCTACATGCAGAACACAGTCATTAATAGCAGGCAGCCTGCAACCAGACTACTTGGGTTTGAATTCCAACGTCATCACATTGGATGCATGATCCTGGGCAGATTACTAAACTACTTATGCCCCTTTCCCTCTTCTGTAAAGTGAGGCCATTTGTTGTGTGCATTAAGAGTACCACATGTGTTAGCACTTGAAGAAGCCCTGGCATATGGTAACTAATAAATGTTACCTGCTGTTATTATTACATTATTTAAGCAATTAGTTCATTTAAAGTGGAAGTATGTCAAGATTTTCCTCTTTACACTTGAAATGCATGTATTTCACTGGTACATATAAAGATCCCTATCTTTCTTACTTCTTCCTAGGATTCAGTGAGCCATTTCAATCTGAAACTTCAACCTTCTCCAGACACACAAAACTCATAATAATGGTTAACCATAGTAAGGCCAAACAACGTTCAGGCTGACGTCGAAGGGCCCATTAAATTTATCTGAAGTGTTCTAATTTTACAAAAGACAATGTAGTCTTCTTATATTACTTTTAAAATGATAGTTAATTGTGGTCACAGTGAAGGGAGCTACATTTGGAAATTCTGACTCTAATAAAATCCATTTGAACAAAACAGGTTGCCCTCAGTAAGAATCAATCAAATGAGGTAACTTAGACTGAATAAAACCACAATCTACTCAACCTGATATAGAAAGGCTATATTTGAATTGGATTTAGTCATTAGCCAAAGGATAAACCTTTATATACATAAAACAATATGCTAACAATTGTCAATCTTGTCACTTGAATATAGACAATCAAAATATTAAATTGCTACAGTGAAGCCAACATCCAGTGGCACTGACCTCTAATAATATCCAAGTAAAGGTCAAAGTTGTTTTGAGAATACAATCAATAACAGGCACAGATACAAAGAAAGACAAGGTGTTTTAGGCCCTAATTATCAAATGTATTTTGAATCATAGGTTCATAAAATTTTCAAGTTGAAACTAACACCCTCATTTAACAGATGAGGGGGACAAGAAAAGTTTAAAATGGAGCTCGAATAACGTGAGGGCACCTATCACAAGTTGCATACGTTACTTGGAACTCAGTGACTCTGTGGAGAAAAAAATACATGCTTCTAATATATGGGTAGTATTCACAGCAGAGATTTATACTAAAAATAGGGAAGATCAGATTTTTGGTCTGGAGGATAATGGCAGCCACTTGAATCAGATGGGGACATGTCAAAAGGACACACAAGCCAGCATCAAGGTATTCTATAGGCCAAATCTTGGGCAATTTGAGTGTCAAATAAATAATGACAGCAACAAATTACAACCCACTGAGTAAAATACGAAACCAGTTCTATACTGATATTAACATATTGAAAGCTTGATGAGGAACAAGATATTTACATAATTTAAAAATACCTCCACATAAAATACTTACTCCTTACAAAGAGAAAAAGAGTACCTTTACAATGGAAAAGGCTAGCAGACACCAACTTAAGTGATAAATTATTATGAGTAACAGAACAAACAAAATCCTGTGTCACCAGAACACATCAGTTCTGTGATATTCCTGACAAAGATGCCTAACAAATCAAATCATACGGCACATGAGACAACTCCAAATTGAGACCCACTCTACAAAATAAAGAGTCCTATAATTTTCTAGTGTCACAGTCATGACCGTTAAAGACTACAAAACTGTTCCTGACCAAAATAGTCTAAAGAGGCTTAACCAAATACAACATGTAGTTTGACTTGAATCCTTTTGCTATTAAGGACATTGCTGAGAAAACAGGCAAAACTTAATTGGGGGGGAGGGGTCTGAGGATTAGATGGGATTCATGTATCAATGATAAATTTCCTGATGTTAATAGTTGTGCCGCAATTATACAAAAAATTCCATTGTTTGTAGAAAATACAGTGGAAGAATGCTAGGATGATGGGGCATCATTTCAGATGATCAACATCTGAATAAAGGGTAAAACATGTCTGTTTAAAATTATTTCAAAATAAAATATTTAGAAAAATTGGTGATCATAAATAGAACTAGAGTCTTCTTGATATATATTTTGTGCATGTTCATTTTATATTTCTACTGGGATCTTCTTCATGGTTCATCTATCTATTAATATTCATTAATTTAACAAATATTTACTACACTAAATGCCATGCTATAAATACAGTGGCCAGCAACAGTGACACCTTCCCTGATTTCCGGAAATTTACAAACAAGTGATGGGGGTGGGCAGGGCAGATATGAATAAGCCACACAAATAAACAACATAAAACTGTGAAGAGCACCCTACAAGGCAAAAATTACGAGGAACATTTTCAAGGGGACTAATCCATCTGGGAGTCCGGGAAGACTTCTTTAGTCAAGCTATCGCTCAGCTCAACTTCGAAGTACGGAATTAACTAATGTCTGCAATTGGGAATGCTATTATACACTACACCTCAAAATTCTATTTTGTTGCCTGGTTCCACATGTTCAATTTATGTATGAAGGTGGTTAGAAATCCTCACATATCTGGAAGACATTGGAGGGAGAGAAGGAAGGAGGAGAGAAAGACAGAGGGTTAGAGCCTCAGGGAAAGCTTGTGATGAAAACTCCTAGTTACTAAAATGCAAGACTGCCATCTAGTGGTAATTTGAGCAAACCCCTTTCAAGTAATGGGGCAGTGTGATGGCTTACAACATATATATAGCACTATCATATAGTGACATACATTCTCAAATATAAATTCACAAATAAGATAATCTATTTGCAAGAAAACTAAGTATTTAATACAATTGCCTTAAAAATTCCCCCAAAAAAGGACAACTTGGGAACAAACGCAACAGTAATTCAGCCTCTTTTGAAGTCCCTTCAAAATACCAGGTAAAGAAAACAATAAAGAAGCATAAAAATAGAAAGCATAAAAAGTCAAACATTTCAACTATAAAGAGCATTTTTAAGAGGTTAAAAATCACATATTAAAAGACAGGGACCAACAACAAAATGCAACCTCTATTTACAAGAAACAATACACAAAGATGTATCAAGCAAATTCAAAAGAAAAGAATATAAAAATAGAATCCAGGGCAAAAGATACTGAATGGGATAAATATGACTATTTTATACCAATAAAGGGTATACACAAAAGTAATATGGAAAAGTTAAAAACTTCTATGTGCCAAGTAATACTGCTTTAAAACAGAAAACAAATATTTATTTTAAATGAGGGCTTCACAGAAACACAACAGAACTTGAAGACTCTATAATCTTTTAAGTCTTAGGCAGATAGAGAAGGTAAAAAGTAAACAAGGATGTGGAAAACTGAATAAACAGATTTATAACACTAAATTAACAATATATATTAAATTATGTTGCCAACAAAGACTACATATTATTTTGCAAAAGCTCATGAAAACAAACACTGATCAGATATTAAGCCATAAAAAATTTGTCCCAAATCATAAATTTCACATCTATAAACAAAACTGACTGAAATTTGAAAGCAATGAGAAAAATTTTAACCAAAATAATTTAACCAACTAAAAATATAACAAACCTAAACAATTCTTGACTCAAAAAGGATACCAAAACTACATACAATTAGAAGCCATCTAGAAAATAACAAGGAGGTCTTAAAATCACAGGTAGGGATACAGAATTGAGTTGTAATCAAGAGCAAATTCAAAACCTAAATGCTTATTAAACAAAAATAAATTTAACTAAATAAACTAGCAAAAAAGTCAACCTGCAGGGAAGAAAAGGGAAACAAAAAAAGGAAAACAAACAAGCAAGGGAACAAGCAAATACACATATTGCAGGTATCATATAGAAATTCTGCCAGTGAATTTTAAAAATCTAAATGTCACTTACATGACAAAATATAAATTATCAAGATTGCTTCAGTAAGAAAGAGAAAACTGGACTATACTGAGTCAGAGAAAACTGAAAAAGTTATCTAGACACTCACTCTCCCACCCAAAAGGGGGCACAGAATCAGACAGATTTAGAGGTGCATTCTTTCCAAATTTCATGAAAACATGTAAATGCTATTTAAACTGCTCCAGAACACAGGGTGGGGAAAATAAAAGCCTGTTTATTGAAGTGTCTAAGTCAGCATCAGCTTGCTTCCAAGAATGAACAAAAAGGAAAGTGACTTGTCTCACTTATGCCCAATGATATAAAACCTTTAAACAAAATACTAACAAATCAAAAATCGTTCTATATTAAAGATTAATTCACATTGCAAAGTAGATTTATTTCTGAAACCCATAGGTGGTTTAATATTAGGAACATTAATGTAATACAGCACATTAATAGGTCATAGCACTCATGGTCACATTAGATTGATAAATGCAAAAAATAAAATTCTGATTTTTAAAATTTAGTAAAAATAGAAATTCTTTACTAGGAGAAAGAATATTCATCTCAAAATAAGAGCTAACATACATAACATAAATACTAGTAGCATTTACATTAACAGTCAAAATAAATCAAGGATACCCAATGTCTCCGCTTTATTTTAAACAGTTTCAAAGTTATATCCAAAACCAATGAAACAATGAAAGATATACAATATAACTCCAGATAAGTAGAAATTCTAGGGATCTACCAACAAATCCCAAAGTATCAACTGCAAAACTACAAGAACTAATAAAAGTTCAGTGAGGAAGTAGATTCTCAAGTAAACATATAAAAATTGATAGCTTTCTTAATTATAAATAATATGTTTGAAAATAGGAAGGAGTACTCTCTCACAACAGAAACAAATAAAAGTACATAAAATACTTAAAAAGGTTCTTTTGAAGGTAAATAGAAATGTATAGAACTTATAAAAAGAGGTGAGGATATAAAAAACTTGAAAAAACAAAAATATCTACCATGTTTATAAGCAGCAAGAATTAATATAAAAAAATTCCATTTCTCCCAAATTATTCTACCAAGTTTAATGCAATGGAAATTTTGGGGCACTTGACAAAATTATTCAGAATAAACTATTCAGGAAAAATAAATCGGTAGAAAAAGCTTTTAAATTGTTTTTGAAAAAGGCTACAGGATGTTAAATATATTATAAAGTAATTTAAAAAGTGATTATAGAGCAAAAATGATGTTACACTAGACTAAAAGGTCAGCATAATTAAAATCAAGTGGTACTAGAGCAACAAACAGCCCCCAAATAAATTCTTGGTATAGTTAAGACCACAGTTTCTGAGAATTGTGGTGTTTCAAATCTAAGGGAACGTATAATATGACTAAGAGGTTAGAATAATTCAACCCAAATTCAAAAAGTCAGGAAGTATGAGCAAGTAATACCTAATCTAACCTAATGTTTTTACTAACCTGACCATTTTCTATAACAGCTACAATAGAGAGCAATGATGTACAATGTTTTCCAAGCGATGTCTTTTACTAGTGAGTCAGGAACAGACTTACAAATGAGTTATCAAGTAAATGTTTGACAAATAACTTGATAAATGCATCAACAACATTTTAAAACCCATTGGAGAATGAATTCAGTATCTGCTTAACTAATAATAGGAGTAAGTTAGATTCCAATTCACTGAAAATAGAAAAATAAATCCTGGACAAATCTAAATATAAACACTGAAAGCATACTATCAAATGCACTTCAAAAAAAGGTGATTTAATTTAACACTCCTACCAACACTATAAGTATCATTTCCCCAGTCTTTAGCAACATATATTCATTTTCTTTGAGAAATACTACTTGGGGGAGTGTGTGGCAAAACAATCATCAGAAACACATGCAAAAACAAATAATTGCAAATATCTACTGCAGCACAGCTTATAATTTTGAAAACTTGAAAAAGTCTTAAATTCCCATCAACCTGTTATCATTTAAATAATTACTGTACATTACTCAATAGACTATTATACAGAGATTAGTAATGATGTAGCTCAAAATATTTAATGACATGGGGAAATGTTTTTAAAATATATTGTGTAGTAAAATAATAGTTTACAAATGAGTTTTAATACTGTAATCCCAAATCTATAAAAGGATAAAATTTAAGTTTAAAATTATGTGAATGTGAAATAAGTTTAAGGATAGATAACAAACTGCTCAATATTAGGTTTCCTCTTCTGTTTCCTTCCTAAAGTCTTTTAAACTGTAGAATTTACCAAGTTCCCATATTAAAGATCCACTGTTTCATAATCAGAAAAAATAAAATAAAATACACACACACACACACACACACACACACACACACACACACACACATGTATATATATCTGGCTGTCAGGCAGATAAAAATAATTCCACTCCTGTGAATTTGTAACCAAATAATGATGCACACATATATTTAGTATAATGTTTATCTCAGTATTATTTAAAATAGAAAATACTATAACTAGAAACAACTTAAATGTCCAACAAAGAAAGGTCAGGATAAATAAGTTACAGCACCTCCATAGGATGTCCATTAAACTCTGTTTCAGAGACATATTCAAAGACCAGAAAAAATGTTGACAATACAATGTTTGGTTAAAGTATAGATTATGAAACTGCATGGGTTATGAGCCTTATTTTTAAAAAATAAATACATAACTGTGTGTATGTAGAAATCATATATTGCATTATAAAAAAGGCTGGAAGGAAACAACAAATATTAAAGTGATTATCTGTGGATGCACTGATGATGGTTTTAATTTTCTTCTTAACACCATTCTGTTTTCCAAATTCTCCACAAAGTAAGTTTGGAAAGTGTGATATACATACTAGAATATCTAAAGGGCAAAAGGTAAGAAGGAGGGGAAATTTAAAAATAAAGCAGCCATCTGTCTCATTGCTTTGATTTACTTTAGTTACAGAATTCTATTCATTTTAAATTTAAAGTAACATTAAGGAAGAGATTATTTTGTTTATCACATGGAGGTACAGGTTTTTTTTAAAAAGAGAAGCATAGCTCCAAACTATATGCTTATACTTTAAAAAAATAAAATATTTAATGAAGTCTAACATAGTAAGAGTATTATTTTATAAAAGTGTATAAATATAGTTAATAAAAATACCATCTACCTTTAGCATTACAATATGAAAATTAAATTGACTGTCATTTCAGCAATCTTTACGTCTTTATATTTTACTCTTAAGGAGCACCCAAAATATAAATGCAATTACTTTTACTTACTTGTCCTTTTCTCCTCTAAAATATTATATCAGCATTATACGTACAAGTTAAATAAGGAAAACACAAGATTGTTTCCTTGTTTTAGTATTTTCAATGAGTCAATTAAGGTTAATTTTTAAAGTTATATGAACATTTAAGGTCAACAAACTAATATTTCTAAGAAATGTAAGAATGTGAGATTACCAAGAATATTCCTATTACTCTTCATGCCAATCAATATAACCACTGAATTCTTAGTCAAAATATAGATCATTTAAAATTAGATTACATAAAACATTTTTAAAACTTTAAAAAATGTTTGTAACTAAATCAGATATTGTGCTACCTAATCTTCTTATAATTGTTACATTAAATTAATGAATCTGACTAAAGTTTTCATTCCATACATGTGAAGTAATTTATCTCGAGTATACAATTTCCTATTTTCCACATAAATAATGACAATTAGGAACAACCTCCTCAACTTTTGAAAGCTTCAATTTTCAGAAATGCCCCCTAAAAGAGCATCATCACATTCATGCTTTTAACAACTTAGAACATTTATTGTATTTGTAACAGATGATTATGGCATTGCATGCCTTAGTTGTTAAAAGCTTTTCAATCCTTACAACAAATGATTAAAACCTCTGAGATTTTGCAACTTGTCATATATAACACACCTGTTTCTCCTGAACCCACAATGTAAGCGGGTTTTTTTGTAGGCCAGAAAAAATTTTTTTCTTTTACACAAAAATTATCATCAGATTAAATACTTGAAAACTGATGCTTCAATTTTAAATTACTGATCTGAAGTTTATATAATTATATTATCTTCCAGTGATATATCTGACTATAAAGACTGATGCCTGACAAGTAACCCTTAGTTTTATATTTATCAAAATACTAAATACAAAGCCCTAAATGAAACTATAAATTTAATATTTTTGCTGGTAAAACACCAGTTTTTAAAACTGTCTCTTATGAAAAATAGTAGAGAAAGACCAATGAAACAAAAAGCTGGTTCTTTGAAAATGTCAATAAAATTGACAAACCTCTAGCAGGATTGACAATGAAAAACAAAGAGAAGACACAAATTACTATTATCAGGAATAAAATAGGGGATAATGAGGGATATCACTAGACACCCTGAAGGCATAAAAGGATAATAAGGGAATACTCTAAATAACTCTACACACATTTGACAACTTAGAAGAAATGGATCACTTCCTAAAAAGCACAATCTACCACAACTCACTCAAGATGAAATAGATAATCTGAATAGCCCTCAAACTATAAAAGAAATTGGATTTCTAATTTAAAAGACTACCAAAACAAAATCTCCAGGCTCAAATAATTTCATTCAAGAATTCCACCAAATGATTAAGAATTAACACCAAATCTACACAAGCTTTTCCAGAAAATAAGACAGAACATTTCCCAACTCCTTTTATGAGGTATTACCATGATACACCAAAACCAGGTACAGTAAAAAAAAAAAAAAAAAAGCTATTACTCAATATCCCTCCTGAACATAAACACAAAAATTCTTAACAAAATATTAGCAATTATACACAATGACCAAGTGGGGTTTAATACTTGCACATTGATTTTTAAAAGGCTGGTTCAATATTCAAAAATCAATCAATGAGATATAGCACATAACAGGCTAAAGAAGAAAAATCATATGATCAAATAAATTGATGTAGAAAAGTATGGGACAAAATTCAATACCCATTCACGATAAAAAGTCTCAGAAAACCAGTACTAGAAAGAAACTTCCTCAACTAGATTAAAAAATTTACAGAAAATTACAGCTAACACTATACTGAATTATACATTATAATTATACATTATATGAATTATACATTATGAATTATACATTATAATTCAGTATACAGTAACATTATACTCCTTTATAAAGGAGTAGTGCACAGCTTTGTGGTGATGGAAGTATACTGTATTTTGATTGTGGTGACAGTTACAAGAATCTACAAACGTAATAAAATGGCACAGAATTATGCACCCACACTGGACCAATGTCAAATCCTGGCTTTGGTGCTGTACTGTAGTTATGTATGATGTATTCATTGGAGGAATCTTAGTGAAGAGAACTTGGAACCCTTCTAGAACTTCTATAATATTTTAACTTTCTATGACTCTATTCAAAATAGAAAGTTTAAAAATACTGCTATATGTAATTCTCTTCTAGATGAATTGACAATAGCTTGACTTAAAGCAGCATACATAAATGTTCAGTAGTATTCAGTTTGGATAAAATCAACCACACTCATTACATTTTAAAGGGCGTGGCTATACAAGGGTAACTCTTTCTACCAACAAAGCAAAGCCTGGTTTATTTCAAATTTTGCATAATATTGGGTTGTCGCAAAAGTCATGATGCATTTTTGCAACGAAAAACAGAAAAAATGTCATGACTTTTCCAACAGCCCAATAAATATCTGAATTTTGAGAACCAGAGCAAACAAAAGAAGAACACTGAAACTTTTTTAGTAGTAATTTTTTTCCAAAAAATTTCTGTCCTACAGATATGATGCCTGTGTGTCCTCTAAATTGGGCAATAAAATTGTCTTACCATAATTAAATTGACTGTTGGACTTTTCACAGTTAATGATGTTAAACCTGTAAGCAACACCGGGTCGCATTCCACTGACTTCAAAGTAAAACCACTGATGATAATGATTACTATTTATATCTGAATTCAGAATAAGATCATATTCATTTCTGAAAATAGAAAATAAAGAAATCTGATGAAAATCAGAAAAGTATCTGTGTACATACGAAATGAGAAAATTTTAAATGACTTACTTTCTAATTTGAATTACTTTGCGCAGATTCCCAGATTCAAATTTGGAGTTAAACTTCAAAATATCTCCTTCTTCTGGAATGGTGTAACTAAATAAAAATTTTAAAGGAAGTATAATAAAATACACTGAATCTAAACAGTTGAGCAAAAAATACACAAAAATACACTACAGATTAAAAATACACCACTATTGCTACCTCACCCTCCTCATTATTTTTAAGCCAAAGAACATAAACACAAGCAAGACATAAACTTTGGCTAATATTTATAGACAAAAAAATTATAATTACAAGTAGAAATTTGTTCCTACATTTATAGTGAATATTAATCAAAATTAGAATTTTTGCCTCAGTAAATAAATGTCATTTCTAAATATGTACTAATAATCATATTTAAAAGGCTAGGTTTACTTTTTTAAATGCATGACCTATATTAAGTAGTAATAATTCTAACAAACTAAGCAGTTCTCAGGTGAAAATATTATTTTAAATTTAGAAAACTACATTATCTATTATTAATTAGCACCCAAAAAAGTAAAGGTATAATATCTTCATTTTACATATTCATTACTTCAGTAAATATTTACTGAGCACCTACTAGGTATCAGATACTGTTTTAGTTATTAGTCTGTTTCCCTGATTGAAAACAAATTCTAGCTCTTCTGGAGCTGACATCCCAATATGGGAAAACTAAGTCTCCAAAAAGCTCAATGATTTTGTCCAAAGTCATTTCAGTTAGAAATAGCACTAGAATGCCAAACTCAGGATTCTTGAGTTTCTGTTTTTACCACTTCTGCCTGGTCTATCTGACACAGAATTATAAATATTGAAATAACTAAGAGCTATGAATAAAGGTAGATTTGTTTTTAATTTCTAAGAATATTATTTCAAATTCGATCATTATCACTGATATAGCTTTTACCCTTATCTAACAAAAATCTCTGAAAAGTGTTTTATTTCCTCCAAAAAAGACCAGTAAAATCTGAAGTTTCCCAAATATATTAGAATGTTAAGGGAAGGAGGAAATCCACTGAGGGCTAATTAAATTTCTCATTTGGGAAAACAAATGATTAAATAATAATCACATTCATCATTTTCATTTATTCACTTTTATTGAAACCCTAAAATGTGATGATACCAGTGACAATCCTAAATTGTAAATAACACTAACAAATGGCAAATAATTTAAAGGACTAAAGCAGAATATATGCAGTAAGATATGAGAGAGTGTAGTGGGGACAGTGGAGAATTACAAGTGTATGTTCCTTCTGAAGGGGATGGTAATTTGCTGTTCTAAGTAAATGAAGTGGCTCAATATTACAGGACAAAATTGCAGCGTTTCATATGAAATCTCCACTCTCTTAAGTGGAGGTAATTTCAGTTTTATAACACAAAGCATCAGTTTGTGACCTCTACCTTATTAAATCCATTAAAAGCCTACCTAAGAATGAACAAAAGCTTGTGATACATTCAATTTGAGTAAACAAACATGATTTACTTATTACCATTACATTCCTACTAAAAGATGAAAACATACTGACAGTAAACTATGTGACATTTAACAGTTTTTATTTTTTAAAAATAACACTGAAATTTTACAGTAAAAATAAAATTAATTAAAAAAACCAGACTTACTTTGGGCTATCTAAGTCATATACCACTCGATCTATAATATCACTCTGATGTATTAGCCTCTCAATATCTTGGGCAATTTTTGTCCTGAAATCATAAAAGAGAATTTTGACCAAAATTCATTAATATATGCCAAGGCACAACTTTCTCAAAAAATAAGTTTCTGATGAAAAAAGAAGAAATGATAAAAATTTCTTAAACTAAAAATGACCTATTACATTGCTTTGTACACACCTGAAACTAATTTTAAAAATGATCATTCCTCTATATATTTTGTATACAAGAAAAATTATCAATACATAACAAGCAAGACATAAATCAATATTTTTAAAGTCCTAGTTTTAGAAAATAACCATGTTGAATACAGTTATAAGTCCAATCAATAGTTTCTTAAAATGTCTTAAATGTCTATTATGCTTTTTACATAGAAATGGTGTATATCCACTCTCTAGCCCTCAGGCAAATAATTTTGTGTGCATAATAGCAGTATTATTAGCAGCAGTAAAGATCTGAAAAGTCAGAGATTATATAAGGAGATTTGAAAACCCACCCTGGCTGGTATTTAGCTAAAATACAATTGGCAGCCTGCTTGCACATTGTGCAGAATCCGTTCTCTCTTCTATGGCTGGAAAGGAAATGAGGGGAAAGAAACACTTGTGTCAGGGAGCCAAGGTGGTCCCTCCACCTCCAGGATTCTCCAGGCCTGATCGCCCCCTGAATTGGTCCAACAAAACGGACACCAACTGGAAAATTCCTAAAATCCCTGCCACTGTTCTAGAAGGCTAGGCCACACACAGACTCCACAATCTTCCCGTCAATATTTAAGCCAAGTAAGACAACAATTACTAAAAGAGGCACCAAACTGCAGCTGAAACACAATAGATTTGGATCATAAAGCCAGCTGCCTGGAACTCCAGGTAGACTAGTCACAAAAGCTATAGTGGGAAGGTGCCGGGTGTTAATGCACAGCTACTTCTCATAGTATAGTAATACCCCATTATCCAAGAAGGGGACATTCCAAAATCCCCAATGGATGCCTGAAACCAGAGATAGTACCAAACTATCTATCTATATATATATATAATTTGAGGTGTGATAAAAAAATACAGTGAGTACTGCTGCCAAGTGCCATCCAACGGAAAGGCAGGCATCTTCAATATGGGAAGCAGTACACCCAACCTTAGTAACAGTGTGTGACAAGTTACAACTTGTTCGGTGCAGTCAGTCAGGTGTGAGCTATGGTTGAAAGAAGATACGTTTTAAAGTGTGCTGTAAATCATTATCCATCATGGCAACGCTCCATGTCACACAGCACTTCTCGTATACGGCAATTTCTGTCAAATAAAAACATTACGGAGTGGCTTCGTCCACCTTATTCACCGGATCTAGCACTGTATGACTTCTGGCTCTTCCTCAAAGTCAAAATGACCATAAAAGGTAAACATTTTGAATCAATTCAGGACATCAAGGCAGCCATGACAGCGCAACTAAAGACACTCATGAAAGAGGACTTCCAGAACTGCTTCAGAAAGTGGCAAGAATGATGGGACAAGTGTGTTCAAAGTGAGGGGGCATTAATGGCATGTGCCTATTATAATAATTTTTTTTAATTTAAACATTCACCATGTTTTTTTATCACACTTCATACCTATGATAAAGTTTAATTTATAAATTAGGCACAGTAAGAGATTAACAACAATAATGCATAATAAACTAGAAATATAATAATATTCTACAATGAAAGTTATATGAATGCGGTCTCTCTCAATATATCTTTTTTTTTTAATTTTATTTTTTTGTACTGTTAACTCACCTCTTCACTTAAAGGAAGCACCTTACCGCTTCTCTTTGAATATCCTCATTGCCAGTATCACTACTCTTGCACTTTGGGTCCATTATTTAGTAAAATTAGTGTTACCTGAACACTGCGATATGACGACAGTCGATCTGATGATACTACGATAGTCAGTTGAACTGATAACTGAGACGGCTACTAAGTGACTAATGGGCAGGGAGCATACAAGTACACAGCGTGGATACACTAGACAAAGGGATGTCACATCCTGGGCAGGACGGAGCAGGACAGCATGAGATTTCATCACCGTACTCACAATGGCATGCATTGAAAACTTATGTCTTTTCCTGAAATTTTCCATTTAATATTCCCAGACTACTGTTGACCACAGGTTACTGAAACCAAGGATAAGGAGGGACTACTGTATCACTTGTTCTTAAAGAGGAAGCCAATTCTATAAACGGAATTAAATTTTAAGTTTGCTTATTTCAGGTAAAAATTGGTAATCCAGATTAGAACTGTGGCTTATTAATTTATTGAGAGACTAGAGTAACCAAGTTTGCCAAAATGATTATAATAGAATCTCAAGAATACCCTAACCACTGAAATTCTCCTTAGCTTCAGGCAGGTGTGAAACTAGTCTCTTACACTAAGATACTTCTCTGTGATTAAAGAGTATTCACTCCCATATAATTTAGAAATACATCTAACAATATCACAGTGTAACCTTAAATTCAAAATAAGCCAAGAACCCATTCTAATGAAGAATTAAAAATTATCATGGACATATTAAAAAGTGATAATGAAACACATGAAAAAAAGGATACTAAAAAATTAAGGAAGTACAACTCTAAAACTCTTAATCTAGTATAGTTAAGCCTAACTTATTTTTAATTTTTATTCTATAAAAAAATAACTCAGCACTGACAAAGCAGTTTATTAAGAAAACTAGCATCAAAGGATTATGGTATAATCCTTAATTTAGACTCAATGTCATAATTTTCAAATACCAAATTCTTTCTAAAGAAACAAACCTTTACAAAGCTAGTACTTATATTGGGTTGTCAGAAAAGTCATGACATATTTTTTCTACGTTTTTTGTTGTAAAAATGTGTCATGACTTTTCCGACAACCTAATAATAAAAAACAAATCCAAAATTTATATCACCCAGACCTTCCTTCAACAATGAAAGAGATGGCACTTATATAGACTCAATATACCATACAAAAAAACACTCAAGCATGGGTGAATGGTTAAATACATCTATTTATCAGAATAATTAAATATTCATATAACGCACAAATTTACAAAAATACTTTAAAAAGTTTGGTTGTTTTAAAAGCAAAATGATATTAAAAGGCTGATAAAACAGCTTAGTTCTACAGCAATGTTCCGTAATGTAACATAGGGTAAAACAGCAGAAACCTACAGGCTGGCATGTGATGTGATTGAGTGAGGATGGCAGGGTGGCACTGTGGAAACCTGAGCAACGCAGGCTCTGCCAAAAAACAAGCTGATTGCTGCCAAGTAGGGAAGAGGTTAAGGTTATCATATCAATTTTTCAAGAAACACCAGAAACTTGGATTTCTATGTGGAATTTCTCAAATTTTAAATGCTGGGTCATAGGACCCAGCAATTCCTCTTCTGAGTATCTACCCAAAAAAATCTGAAAACATTTATCCATAAGATATATGGACCCCTCTATTCATTGCAGCATTATTCATGATAACCAAGACGTGGAAACAAAAATGTTCAACAGATGATTGGATAAAGATGTGATACATACCGTGTTTCGCTGAAAATAAGACCGGGTCTTAATTTGTGCTCCAACAATCTACATTTATTCATTTATTCATGCACAAAAATCTACATTTATTCAAACAGTCATGTCTGGCTGACGATCTTAACTGGGGCTTATGTTTAGGGTAGGGCTTATATTATGAGCATCCTGAAAAATCATGCTAGGGCTTATTTTCCAGTCAGGTCTTATTTTTGGGGAAACACCGTACAAACGATGGAATACTACTCAACCATAAGAAAAGATGAAATACTGCCATTTGTAACAACATGGATGGGCCTTGAGATCATCATACTAAGAGAAATAAGTCAGACAAAGCATCAAAAAACTTACGATTTCACTCTTATGTGGGATATAAAACTAAAGCAACAGTGGACAAGATGAACAAAAACTCATAGACACAAAAAAAAAAAACAAAAAACAAACAAACAAAAAAAAAACTCATAGACACAGACAACAGTTAAGTGGTTACCAGAGGGTAAGGAGTAGAGGGATGGTGGCAGGAGAGGGTAAAGGGGGTCAAATATGTGGTGATGGAAGGAGAATTGGCTTTGGATGGTGAATACACAATGCAATATATAGATGAAGTGTTATAGAATTATACACTTGAAACCTTTATAATTTTACTAACCATTGTCACCCCAATAAGTTCAGTAAAAAAATAAAGTAAAACATGCTTAAAGTAAAAGATATACATATAAATGTTGGCAATCAGTTTAAAAAACAACAAACAATAACAAAAAACAACGCTGTGCAAGTGAAGCCAAAATTCATGTACAAGTTGAATATGACCTATAGACCCCTGGTTTTCAACCTCTGACAGTGTATTTTAGAGGACAGAACTGTCCATTTATATTAGACTAAACCTAAAATTAATACTCAGGGAAATATTTGCCCTCCCTCAGCCCTCATTAATAAAGATAAACAGCACAACTTTCATAAAAGGATGTCAATCCTTCCTTCCTTTATGTCAGCTGCCTATGAAAATACTGGGTTGTTGAAGAAGTCATGATGTATTTTTCCTGTTTTTCATTGCAAAAATGTGTCATGACTTTTCCAACAGCCCAATGTATGGTTCTCCAGTCAAAACAAAACAATAAATATTTTCTAGGTACCCTCAGGGACCTCAAATTACTGACATTCAATATTTATTAAAGGCTTGGCTCAGAAGAAAATAATTTGTGCAGGGCATTTGAAAAATGCACAGCCCACTTAGTCCAACAAATACTCAAAAGTTCACATGATATGTGACCACCAGCAAAATTGTACTTTATTAGGTTTCAACCAATATAGAGCAACATTACAGAAACAATTCAGGACACCAATATATTCAGTAAATATATTGGTATACTTACTGTAAAGATATTATGGAAAATGTTCATTATATAAGCGTTCTCTGAGGATCCATAAAAGATATTCTACTTTATAGAGAGTATGGTATAACCAGATATATATGATCACTACAGTCATGCGTTGCTTAACGACAGGGATCCATTCAGACAAATGCATTGTTAGGCAATTTCATCACTGTGAGAACATCAGAGTGCACTTTCAAAAACCTAGATAGGGGC
>NW_017731982.1:706441-755764 GCF_001890085.2 Hipposideros armiger
CAGCAGCCAGCATGAGCGGCCGTCCAGAAGCCGGCAACTGATCTGCCTCGCCCGGGAAGAGCGCAATGATGGTGCCAGCTTGGGCCAGTGAAGCAACTTCCTCCACAACTAGACTGAAGAAAAAAAGGATAGCAACTTGTCTGTTCCCCTTCCCCCAATTCCCCAATAAAAATCTTTAAAAACAAAACAAAACAAAACAAAACCTAGACGGTACAGCCTACTATTGTAATTGTATGTGCTACACTTATATACAACTGGCAGCACAGTTTTTTTACACCAGCATCCCTACAAACACATGAGTAATCCACTGTGCTATGAAGTTACTATTGCTATGACGTCACTAGGCGACAGGAGTATTTCAGCTCCATTATAATCTTGTAGAACCACCATATGGGTTTTCTGTGTTTTTATTTCCTTGAGCTCCATCTCCTTTGCACTAAACTTGCATACCAACACACCTACCTTTAAAACACATACACCAACTCCCATTGACCTTCTGATGGTTCCTCATAGTGTTTAGTATCAAAAATACATATATCTTAAAGCTTTGGTTTAAATAATAGACAAACTCAGCGGTACATTATGCTGGGTACAGAGGCAGTAAAAAAGCCAACTGCTTCAGGAAAAAGTCCCATATGTGGCCCAATATACTCAAGAGGTCAGACTGTAATCTGTAGATAAGATCTGTAGTGTGATTATAAGGTCCATGTTTCAGGGATGAGGTAAAAGAATTCATCATAAATATTAAAAGAAAGGAGAGGGTTGGAGAAAAGCCACAGTAATTCCCAGTCTGTATAAATTCCTTCACTATCAGGATAGGCCCAGTCCTGGGAGGAGAGCACGTAGCGCTTAAAAGCATGGCAGAATAATATTCTTGGAAAGATCCAGCCAGGCAAGGACATAGCCCAACATCAGAAACAGCTGGAGGGAGGGAGAGAGAGGGGTAGAAGGAGGACAAGGGGAAGAGGGAGGGGAGGAGGAGGGAGGGAGGGAAGGAAGACTGCTCAAAGAGAACACAGGTCATTAGAGCTGAGGGTGACAGCTCCTCACCTGCAGCACAAACATTTTGGGATCCACAGAACAGGAATTACAGCTACTCGTGACCATCATACATTTACTTGCAATAAAGCTACACTTAACTAAAACATTAAGTTTCTTTACTTATCAATGTCAATAAAGATATGAATTAGACAGGCCAAGTGGCTCAGTTGGTTAAGAGCTCGCTCAAGAGTTTGAGCTCTGAGCAACAGCGGTTCAATGCCCGGCCCGAGCTGAGCTGCCGTGGAGCTGCCAACAGGTGGCAGGATGGCTCAGCTAAAAAAAAAAAAAGATATGGGCTGAAAAAGTTATCAAATGTATATCAGAGGCTCTGCTTGGCAAGAATGTCTTTTACTAACACTAATGGGTAAAATACTTAAGAGTCTTGAATGAGAATCTTTCATAACATGAAGCCCAGGTGTGGAAATAAGAAGTATCACTGGTAATTAAAAACTAAGGCTGAAAATCAGAGACTTATACAATAGTTATACCTCTATTCCTCTTTCCTTCTAATCTTATCTCAGATACTATAGGCTAATAAAAAAACAAACTTTCAGATTGAAGCAATTTAATAAGGAAACTTGTTCTTAGGGTTTAAAGAGCACAAAGTTCAGGAAGTGCCTTCTGTAGTCAAGATGACATCTTTGACTTTGGAGAGCCTAAGGTGATTCTGATACAGAGAAAAATCAAGTTGCTGACTGACTCTGGCTCACTCCAGGTGTGTCAATGCAGGTCCTTCAAAAAGTAAATGCCAAGACACAATCAGACATGCAAGAGATCTATTGGGGGAAACACGTGAAGGACGAAGGGGAAAGGGAGCAGCAGTAGGTGAGGTCTGTCCAAAAGGCATGTCTGACACCTGGACACAGAGACCGCCCTGAGCAGGAAGAGCCGCAGACTGCGATGCAGCTCTGTAAAAGTCAATCATGCCAACAGGGTGCCCCAGGGCAAAGACTGTCCATTAGCAGATCCCTGCACTGGCCAAGTGTGGTTCAGCTCTAGTAACTCCACCATCATCAACCCATGGCCTCAGCATGAATGCTGCAAGAGATCCCAAAGGTAGGGCAGCTGAAGGCTGCTGGTAATTACAAGCCTCACAGCAGGTTCTCTCATGAAGGGAAAGATGAGCAGCTCATTGCCATGGCGGCCATAGTCCACCCCTTGTGTTGCACAGATCCACGTCACCCCCAACATTTGGAGAGCAGCTCCTCCACAGTTCCTTCCTGTGTGCCTCTCCTCAAAAGAAACTTAGAAGAAAAACAAGAGCAGAACAAATTTTATCTCCATCACTGCAATTGTTCTTAGGGCTGCACCTCCTCATCTCCATCCTCCAGTATCTATCTAAATCCCCCTCACCCACAGCTACCTCTCCATGTCTTGGTAGCTGATCTGATTAATTGACCCAAACTCTCATTCCTAAGGGGTCTGAGCCCCTGACAATCATGTCATTCTGATTCCAGGGTGGCTGTGACACGTCCACTCACACTTATAATTAATGAGCACTTGAGTTCCACATATGCAACCTGTTGCCATTGTGTAAAAGCAATCCTATCTCCTTTAGCCAATAATAATCATGTCATACCAAAAATGTATTTATATGCCAAATATACACTAGTACACAAAAATTAATATTATCTGTATTATATTTTCTAAAAACTGGCAAGATTTAATAACTTTAGTTACCACTATTATAAATCCCAAATTGTTATACTGTTATTTCCAATTTCAAATTTTACAACAAAATAATACTGGCCATATTGCTATTTTTAAATCATGTATCTAAATCAAGTTCAAAAGATAATCAAGTTACTAAATAAATATATATTATTAATGTAATATTCATTCAAAGGTTACTAAATAATCTTTATATTTTTATATTTTCAGATTCAATCTAAATTAAAAAATTTCTAAATTGTCCAATGGTTGGGTTTATTATGCTGGCTTCATTTGAATAAGTAGTGAGCTTAGAAAATAAACCAAGTAAACCCATAGGACAATTTCCAAACAATGTAAAATTCCCAAAGCATAATAAAAAAATTATAATAACTTTAATTCACAGTAATTTTCTTCCTAAATACCCAAAGTTTAATAGTTTCTTTAAGTATGCCTCACATTTTGACAATGGTCTTGTTTAGAAGGAATCTGCAACTCACCTTTGTACACCATAGGGCCTTTCTAAAATAGGCTCTTTGAATGGAGGCGGAATGTGACCAAAATAATCAGGATAGGCCACCTCTGAATATTCTGGGACAGACTTTGTATTTTTCACAATCTCAATATAGAGATCTGAGTCATGAAGTGTTGGTCCATCAGAGACTTCAACTGATGCTTGTTCCACTGATGAAGTAGACTCAGTATCTTCATCATCCTCAGTTTCAACTCCAGTGCAGCAAAGCTTCCCTAGCTGAACTGCTCTTCCCTCAAACAGAGCATTTCCACAAGTAGCCACGTGTGGGCACGCTTTAGCGCACGTGACAACAGTAAGAGGAAGACTGTAGTCCTTCTTCATTCCTGAAGTAAAACCCGAGGCTGTTTGAGAAGGAATATTCTGCAATGTAATTCGGTCCAAGGCCTTCACAATATCATTGTTTAAGCCATGGACTGATGAAATAGTTCTATTTTGATCACCTAGTTGCTGTTGTAATGTTCTGTCATTATCTTTAGTATCTTCTTTTGCCAGATCCATAAAGGGACGTTTCTTATTGCCTTCATCTCCTTTAGGAGACACATTCGCCTTCGTTGTAACGCCTTTTCTTAAATTGCCTGAATTCCCAGATGCTTCTTCTCCCGCTGTAGGAACAACAATAGGACCACGTACTTTCCCCTCAAACACCAAAGGCTTTGGTTCTTTGGAGATTAAGTCATAGTCCTATGAAAATAAAAAATATGTTTAATCTTTCATCTGTAAATATTAAAACATATTAACAAAATTAAAATCATATTCATTTTATATGCTACCTTGGAAACCTAACATTTGAAATTTTTAAACATAAATAAAATGGTATGTTTTAATTTTGCTAATAAAAGACAAAATATTTACCACAACAAAATTCATTACACATATTTTACTTTTTTCTGTAATAAAAATAATGCCTATATTGTAATAGAAACATGGGAAATTAAAAAAAAATAAAGACATTAAAATCATCCAAAATTCTACTAAAGAAAACACAATTAACTAAATTATAGTTCATTAATTCAACACATATTTACAAGTGTCTGTTTTGTACAATAGTTAGAATGTCTGCTTTTTGCCAAGCACTATTTCAGGTGCTTAAGAACCGTTAGTTAAAAAGACATAAAACAACTCATCCCTTTTGCAGCTTACATTCTTCTACAAAAGGAGGGAAGAGGACAGTCAATACAACGAGTAATAAACATGATATATCTTATAAAACATTAGAAGGGTAAAGTATTATAGCAGAAAAGGGGAGGGAAAGGGTAACATGAATTTGGGAGTGCCAGGGCAAGAGAGGTGCACTGCAACTTTAAATGCTGTGAATTAGGGAAACCTCACTAAGATGAAATATTAGCAAAGACAGAGAGAACTGTCACTGCACAGGCTCTAGAGTGGGAGAATGCCTGGTGTATTCACAGAACAGCAAGGAAATTAGCATGACTGGAACAAAACAAGCAAGATGAATTCTAAGAGGTGAAAGAGAGCCAGATATTGTAGGGTTGTAACACTGTTGGTTTTTATATTGAGGGTTTTGAGAAGAGTTTCTCCAGATCCTATGGGAAAACAACTCTCAGATTCCAAAAGGCAATGAATCCCAAACATTTAAAAATAGTCAACACTAGTGGGAAACGACAGAGCACTGAAACTAAAGAAATTATCTTAAAATTCACCGGAAACAATTTTTTTTTTAATATTTTATTGGGGAGTTGGGGGAGGGGAACAGCATTGGATGTCAGGGAAGAGGAATAGGCAAGTTGCTGTCCTTTTGTTCTTCAGTCCAGTTGTGGAGGACGTCGCTTCACTGGCCCATGTTGGTATTATCATTGCGCTCTTCCGGGATGAGGCAGTTGCTCGCTGTCCATTGGACGGCCGCTCACAGCGGCTCACAGCAGCTGATGTTCATGAAAGCTCACACCAGCTGCCGGCCAGCCCCACTGCAGCCTACGCCATCGCTGGTGACTCACGGCAGCCCAGCTCCAGGTCGAGCTGTTGTTCACCATCTTAGCTGTAGAGAGCGCAGCATCACTGGCCTTCATGTGGGATCCGAACTGGAGCCCTGCTGCTCAGAGCTGGTGCTCCAAAGCCAAACTCTTAACCAACGCGCCACTCGGCCACCCTAGAAACAGTTTCTTATAAAGTGAAAACCTACACTGATTATACATACTACCCAGCAATTTCATCTGTAGGTATTTACCCAAGAGAAATGAAGGAATTTCCATAAAAACTGTTGAACAGTGACGTTAGTATCAATTTTATTTAGCTCCAAACTGCAAACATTCCAATACTCATCAAATGAATGGATAAAGAAACTGTGGTGCAATGAAATAATATTCAGCAATAAGGAAAGAACCACTTATACATGCAACAATGTGGGTGAATCTCAAAAACATATGCTGAGCAAAAGAAGCCTTACACAAAAGAGTACATACTATATGATTCCAGTTTTGAGAAGTTCTAGAACAGACAAATTAGCCTAGAGTGACAGATATAACAGATCAGTAGTTAATTAGGCAGGAGATGAGAAGATTGACTAAAAAAGGGCCCAAGGAAACTTTCTACAGGTTGATGGAAATAATTCCATATCTTGACTGGGTTGGTAGTTACACAGTTGCATAAATTTGTCAAAACTCATTGAACTTAAATATATGTAATTTATTGCATGTAAATTATACTTCACTATAGTTGACTTTAAAAAATCAAAGGAAAAAGAGACCAAGTTTCAATAATGATTACAAAAACAAAAACAAAAAAAACACTTTCAGACCAAAAGACAGACAAAAATATAGTCACACACTAAAAGACATATTTCAGGCAGAAGGAAAGTAATTCAGACAGGAGGTCTGAGAAACAAGAAGAAATGAAAAATTAAGACGTAGTAAAAATGTGGGTAAATCTTAAACAAAGAATGTAAAACACAAAGTACCATTACGTGGGTTTTTTTAAAGCTAGAGTTAGAATATATTTAAAACCACAGAAACTGGTTTGGTAGGTGATTATAGTTAAAGTATTCTAAGTTTCCTGTTATAATTAAGAAAAAGAGGGCTGGCCAAGTGGCGCGTTGGTTAAGAGCTGGCTTGGGACACCAGAGGGACCCGGTTTGGATCCCACATATGAGGGCCAGTGATACTGCCCTCTACAGCTAAGATGCTGAACAACAGCTCGACCTGGAGCTGGGCTGTCGTGAGTCGCCATCGGCTGCAGCCCCTGATGCAGTGGGTTGCCATGGGCTACCGTGTGTAGCCAGCAGCCAGCGTGAGCAGAAGCTGGCGACTGATCTGCCTCGCCCAGGAAGAGTGCAATGATGGTGCCAACTTGGGCCAGTGAAGCAACGTCCTCCACAACTAGACTGAAGAACAAAATGACAGCAACTTGTCTGTTCCCCTTCCTCCAATTCCCCAGTGCTGCTCCCATCCCCCAATTCCCCAATAAAAATCTTTAAAAAAAAAGAAAGAAAAAGAGAAAAGAAAGGTCCTGGTTAACTTCAGAATTTAGTAAAGAGTATCTTTACTCTATCAAGAGTAACTAAAATTTTTGTGTATTTGTCAATATTGAAACATACACTTTAAATGAAAGCAGTTTATTGTACTAAATTGTACTTCAACAAAATTGATTAAAATAAAAAATATAACAAGATCATATAGCTTTTAAACTAATAAGAGTGAAAAAGTAAAACAAGAAAAAAAATCAATCCAAATGAAGGCAAGGAAAAGTAACAAAAATACAGAGATAAACCAAATGAAAGTACAAAATGAGATCTCATAAAGATAAATCCAAATATAGGAATAATGTATGTAAATGAATTATTTAATAAATGCCCCAGTTAAATGGCAAAGACTCAGACTTGAGTTTTAAATCCAACTATATGCTGCTTAAAACATACACATCTAAGGATATGAAAAAGTTGAAAATAAAAAGATTTTAAAGGACACCAGGGAAGTAACCAAAATTAATATAACTACATTAATATATTTTAAAAACATTTTTGCCTTAAAGTCTTAGAGATAAAGACAATAATTTTGTGATAAAAAGTTCAGTTCAAAAGGAAAAGAAATAGTTACATTTATACAGAATAATGTCTCAAAAATATATATATAACAAAAACTGACAGACCTGCAAAAAAAAGACATTCATAATCATAGAGAAATTTTAACACTTTTTCACAGTAATTGATAGCATAGGAATGAAAATCCATAAAAACCGGAAAAAAAATTCTCAACCTGATTAACAATCTTTTCCTAATAGGCAAATGTACAACTATGCCTCACAACTGCAGAACTCTTTTCAAGGACGCAAGAAATAGTAACAAAAGTTGACCTTATTTAAAACCATAAAATAAGCCTCAAAATTTTCAAAGGATTATAATAATAAAGACTATGAGGGCCGGCCAAGTGGCTCAGTTGGTTAAGAGCTCGCTCAAGAGTGTGAGCTCTGAGCAACAGCGGTTTGATTCCTGGCCTGAGCTGAGCTACTGCTGAGCTGCCAACAGGTGGCAGGATGGCTCAGCTAAAAAAATTTTTTAAAATAAAAATAAAAATAATATGTCCTCTTATCCTACAACATTCTAGAAATCAATAAAAAGATAAATTAAAAATTAGAACTTAAAAAGCCAACTTTGACATTACCAAAGAACCAAAGAAAAAAATCATAATGGAAATAGTTTAAAAACAAAGATAATGAAAATACTAAATATGAACATTTATGTGATACAGCTAAATCAGTAATTACAATAAAATTGATAGCCTAAATATACAAATATTGTAAAATAAGAAAGGCTGAAAAGTATTGGATGCTTGTCTTATGATAATACAAAAAATATAATATTGGGTTGTCGGAAAAGTCATGACATATTGTTTCTATGTTTTTCATTGCAAAAATGCATCATGACTTTTCCAACAACCCAAAAAAAAAAAAAAAAGAACAAAAGCAGGAAAAATCAAAACATGGCACTGTAAGCATATCATTTAGAAATACAGGGATTAACTTCAAACACATGCTAAAAGTGATTCTAGGGAATAGCAGGTGGAAAGAGAATTACAGTTTTCCTAATTACGTAAAATTATTTGACTCTTTAAACTTTCTCCGTGCATAACTTCAATAAAAATTTTAAACCAAATTAAAAAGGATAAAAGAAAAACAAAACATAACCAAAGTCCATATGGTAAATGTCATCATGCTACCACAGATGTATGAAAAAAGAGCTGTGAAAATACAAAATTTTGACATTTCCCATATTCTGCGATCAAGAAACAAAAGCAAATAAAACTATAACTGTCACTACGAATAATCACAGCTTTTAAAGCATGGTAAGGTCTCTTCAAAAAGTATGTTGATAATTACTTTAATAATTCCATATGTTGCCTTCTAATGCATTCATTTTGCCTCCATCTGGCCATTGAATAATACCCTTCACACATCTGGAAACACATTAAGTAATCTTAAGGTTTACTGGTTGATGCTGAAAATGACATGCAAATCCAAACGGAAAATGTCACAATCAAAATTAATTTCATTTACGTTTAATATCTCATGATCTGTCAGTATTTGATATGATGATGTCCAGAAAAAAAATTCTTTCAAACACTTCCTATCTGGAAACAACCAATATTTTTAATTCTCAAAAGTACATCACTGAAATACCATTGCCTATATGTAGTTCCAACACAGGCTTCAAAAAATATACTGAAGTATTTGAACAGTACATTCCTCTGAAACTTAAAAGTGAGATAGTCAAGTGCCAACACAACTACTTTAGAAATGATTTTCCAATTATTTAAATAAAAGACAATGTACTATTTCCCATAACATATGCAGAGAAACAGAGCTAACTAGTCTACATAAAACTTTATGGCAAAATAGAGAATGTATTAATAAACAATATCTGAAATACTTGAAGTAGTTTCTTTTGCTGCAACACAATAAAAAGGAGTACTCACTTGGGAAGAAGGCTTTTCAGAGCTCTCACATGCAAACCTGTCTTTACCATCTGACCCTGCACTCACCAAGTCTGACCAAAAGTAGGAACCTGTTTTAGAAGCAGCTAAACTAAAGGACAAGTTGGCCTGATGTTCATAGGTACCAAAGCACAAAACCATCAAGGGTAGCCTACTCTGGGTGATGAACTAATAGGCAAACATACAAGAAGAACTCATCATCATAGTCTACAAGAAAGAAGAACTGGTTTGTGAAAGAATGAGAATCAAAATCTTGGCCTTCATACCCACTAAAAAATTACTCTTCTCTATCCCCACAATTTTTAATAAGATACATAGTTCTCATATGCACAGAGAGAACAGGTGATTTCTTCACATAATAATCAATTCCTTCTCCAAATTTCTTCCCCAATATTTCTCTGCTATGAGTTAGCAGTATTTGTTATCTCTGGGGTTTACTTTTAAGTGGTTCTTACCTGGGCAAAAAGGTGTTAAAGAGCAGCCAGATAACTTCCTGTAGGTTGAATGAAAGAAAATCATCCCATATCCTTTCCCAAATGCCTCTTCCTACTTTCTTCTTTTTTTCTTTTTGACAAATACCCTCTCTTTCATTCCTGCCCTTTTTTTTAGTATCCCTGATTTCAGAGTACCTTTCAACATACACTAAATTTATGGGGAGTACAAAGATGCTGGGAAAAGGGGAGGGGAGGCAGCTTGCTGCTGCTTCTACTGCAGTCAAAGCTCATCAATTCCCAAAGAAAAGCCGGAAAAATTAGAACTGTGAAATGTAAACATTAGCTAGCAAGTATTTCTCTCCTTTAATATCTCACATATAAGGTTCACATAGCAGGAAGAGCTAAATAAATCTGAGAGTATCTGGTTCAAACCCTTTATTTTACAGTTTAAGATCCTGGGCAGTTTCAGGGACTTATTCAAGGACCCACCACAAGGAGCAGCAGACTGAGAATAAGAAACTAGATCTATTATTTGCCATCAATTCAATCAGCTTTACTTGTGTAATACAATCTGAATTCCAGTAAATAAATTAGGTTAAGAAATGTTAACAAGAAGTTGCTCTTCCTATGAGCCAATTTAGAGTTAAAGACTTCAAGTTGTTCTCTCCCCTCCCCCACATTCCATGGTTTATATAGTGACTATCAGGGGAAAAAATTTAACATGCACAGACTATATTTTTAATTCAGCAGCTTCTTAGATCTCATCTTCCCTTAGCTGAATGCAACTGGTACAAAGAAGACTTTACAATAAGATTTTGAAATGCCATTTTAAAGATTATTTTTTAAAAGGAGTAAAAAACTGTCCAAGTAATAAACCAAAGTGATATAAAAATTAAAAAGCTGGTCTAAAAATTAAATGAGCCAGTGCCCTCATTTTAGAAAATGTGGAAGTAATTGTCCAATGTCACTCAGAAAAAGCACTACTACTTCCATTTTTTAGAAATGAAAATCAGAATAAAAACAGTGATTATAGGCCTGAGGGATAAAAAAATAACTTTTTCTTAAAATCAGTTAAGATGCTTAGTTTTCTATATTTATACCTGAAAATCATCAACAAGCTCAGGGAAAAGGTGTTCATACATTTTAAGTTCTTCTATTGTTCGTCCTGGTTCTTGCTGGGGTTTTAGTTTGTTAATATCTGTTTCAATGTCATCATTCTGAAATAATAAAAATGGCATGTCACCAGATAAGAAAAACGTAAAATTACAGTACACATTTCAGATTTAAACTTTTTCAAATTATTAATTACATGTAATTAAGAGAATGAATACTGAATAAAGGCTGTATTAATTTTACCATAATTTAAAATTTGCTTGTATTTTTGGGTTGTTGTGTTATTGCTTTGTGTTTTGTTTTTGTCAAAGGTTATTCTAATATATTTGGGCTCCTCAAGATAGAAAAACTATTGTAAAGATCAAGACTAAGGTATGCTCCCCCTACCTCCCTAATTGCCATCATTTTGCTCATAATTAAATGGAAGCTTAAAACTTAGGCAAGCTAAATTGAAAAACTTAAGTATACGATAGTAGTGGTGATAATTGAAATAACTAACCTTTATTGGGCACTGAAAAAATGTGAAGCACTATGCTACTATGCTAAAGATTTTACATATTATCTAATTCAATCTGCATAAGAACACTATGGAGTAGATAGTATCCTTTTCTCCATTTAACTGAAGAGAAAACTGAGGTACAGAGAGGTTAAGTGGCTTTCTCAAAATTACACAGCTTGCAAAGAGAGGAGCCAAAACGTAAAACTAGTCAGTGATTCTAGAGCATACACTGCTCGTCTGCATAAATGCACTTCCTCAGAAAAGATTAATGATTACCATGCACTCTTAACATGGTTAATAAAGTGCCCTTAGAAAAAGCTCAGTGTCACCATCCCCTCTGTTTCTCAGGGAAAAGGAAAGGGGTGGAACGACAGCTAGAAATGACTTCTGTGCCCCTTAGGAAAGAAGAGGGTAAATTTAAAAAAGAAGTGTGACTTCAGAGAAATGGTAAGTATCCAGAATCAATTTTGTCTGCATCTATTCAAGAAGATAATAATGTACACCATGATGGGAAAATGAGTGTCAGTTTACCTACCATCCAAGCTATTCTCTAGGACCCTCAACAACTCTGGCCTCACACAAATGCAAACTCATCACTACCTTCATTGATAGCTAAAGAGAGGTAAGATCACTTATTAATTTTCAATTGGTATTCATTTTTAATTTTACATTTATCTTACTACCACAGAGTCAACTTCTTTTCAGCCTTAAATTTATCCTACAATGCTTCAATCCTTAAAATGCTTTCTATATACATGTACCTAACTATATTTATACATGTTTATAATAAGTAATTTAAAAGGGAAAACATGCTATACATTTCTCCTGTTTCATGTTCAGGAATTTAGCTATTATTAGTATAACCAATAAAAAGATTTTCCCCATTGCCATAAATAATAAAGACTGATTTTATTTAAAGAGTATCACGTTAATTATCATTACGTAATTATTATTACATGAATATTTCATGCATCTTAAATTATGCATTGATGAATCAAAATATTTAATTTTCTTGATTAGCTCTAATAAAGTAGACAATGCTTTCAAAATAACAAAAAAATTTACAGAGGCATTATTTTCTCTAGCCATACTAGCTCAGTATTATTTTATGAAAACACTGCTTTATGTAATGGCTATCTACTTAAAAAAAAAAAAAAGAATTTATCAGTAAAACAGGCATAGTGAGGAAAGAAAACTTTACTTTGAAAGATCAATAACAAGAAATCTTGTGTTTTGGTTTAAAGAAAAACAAAGATGAAGAGCTACTGACAGACTTAGAAAAAACAAAAGAACCTTCTACCACTGCTTAAAGTTCTTCTAGAGTTAAGGAGGGGAAAAATAATGCGCTGAAGCTAATATACTGACAAGTCCTGGCTATCTGGAGATGCGTCTTCTAGAACCTCCAGGTTTCTATAAATGCTCCGAAAATCTGAAAAATCTAGGGTAAAGAGAATGGAATCATTATGGTGAGAAAAAACAGTCTCTAAGACTACAGCCATAATAGAACACAAATATTATACCCACTACAACGTGGCAGGTTCACCTGAAGCATGAAAGAAGTGATGGATTTAGATTAAAAGGAAAAAATAAGGAATGTCCAAATGTAACAGCCAATGAGAGTAAGAGATGAACAGAGGTAAAGAAGAAAAATAAGATAATACAACTCAAAAGTCTCTAAGAGCCAATAATTCTGTAGCCCTTGAAGAAAAATAATATTTTATTACAGCATGATTGTAAAGAGAGCCAACATTCACACCAGGCTGCTTTATTCTGAATGCTGGCTCCACCTCTTTAAGCTAACTTATAACCTTTCTGTCCCTCATTTTTCTAATTATTGGCCTATAAAGCAGAGGTAATAATACCATGTACCTTACAGGGCTGCTAGGAGGACTTAATGGTTACTATATGTAAAGAGCATGGACTAGCATAGGCTAAAGTGTCCAATAAATTCAATCAATTACATTTTCTTATTATTATGACTGCTCTGTTAAGGTAAAGTGGGGAGAATGTGAGCAATCACTGATACTCCAGTGAATAATGCAGCCAACAACTGTATTTTTCAAAGATGTGAACGTCATAATAGACAAAGAAATCTGTGGAAATGTTCTAAGTTAAAGGAGACTTAAGAGACAATTAAATGCAATACCCGGTGCTAGGTCCTATACTATAGAAGGCAGAAATCTTTAAAAGGACATAATTAGAGCAACTGAGAAAATGGAATATGAATAGATTGGATTAAAATGTCTTATCACTATAACTTTATGAAGTTGATAACTGTACTGTGGTTATGCAAGACAGTGTTACTATTCTTAGGAAATATACACTGATGTATTTAGGGGTAAGAGACCATGATACATGATATATGTAACTCAAATGATATGTATCCTCAAATGATTTCTTTTTAAGTAAGTATTCATGCATACACATGAATAATTTCCAAGTAGCAAAATTAGAATCACTGTTATAATTCCTATTGAGTTCTATTTCCCTACCAATCTCTGTCTTTACATCTAGAATGATCACAACAATAGGTATTTTTAATGAGGACCCTAAGCCATGAAGAATAAATAAACTGTACTCAACATACTTTGTTTTTAATAGACATGGAAACACAGCACATAAAAGAAAGGTGCCTACTGACATACAGTACTTTAAATTATACACTTAGTATTAATCTGGGAAATTTTTACTACCCCTACACACTCACTTCCCAAAGAGCCCCAACAGTTGATTTTAACATTACATACAGAATTTAAATTTTCCCAACTTGGATTCTACCAGTTCTTCCACCTATATCAAGTCCAGAACCACAAACACAGTTAACCCCAGATGTTTTGCCTTAACCATCAGAGCCTACACTGTTTTTTTTTTCTTTGTAGTTTTTTGAGCCCAGGATGCAAATCATCATGTTGCCCAGATTGGCTAACTTGACTGTTTGCCAAAGCTTGCATTGGTGGTCATATTTTGTGACAAAAAAATCAGTTGTATATCTGCTATTAAGATAGAAATCTCCTTCCAATACCTAGGATTCTATCTCCAGAAAATCAAACACTCAGTGAACCCCAATTCTGATGTAGCATTTTAAGACAAAAAGGGTCAAGCAGATAAGAGTCTAATGAATTTCCCACGCACACACCAAGAAAAGCAATAAGCTAAATAGTTGAAAACTGAAGGCATTAAGCATACATTTTTCTACATTTTTTACTAAAATCGCCCTTTCTACCATTAAATTAAAGCAAAATATAAAGTATCTAGACTTGTAGAAGTGCCATAGAATTCTGAAAACTCACCTGCCTCTGTACTTAACATCTCATACATGACAATAGTTTTTCTTTTCTCAATTCAATAAACACTTTTGTCCATTTCCTTCTCCAACTGAAACCTAAGAATCATCATTAATCCTTACCAAGAAGCCATCAGTTATATTTTCCTACTATTTTGTATCCCCAAAAGATTGTGAAAGAGAAATAGGTTGTCACTTCAAATCACAAACCACTTCACTTCAAACTTAGATTTCCTTAGACTTCAAAATCTAAGTCAAAAAGGTTAGATAACATCTTCCTGGTTCAGAGAGTGAAAATAAATTATTTTAAGGTCCTTTTCAGACCTGTGCATTCAAAGCACCATTATTTTCCCTTTCAATAGCTTACTGTCCATCGTCAGCCAAGATAAAAAGATGTGGACAAAACAAATTAATCTCCCGTTAGCTATATCTATTTAACCAATCTTTGTTTTACAACTGTGTATGCAATATGTAAAGTGACTGAAGACAGAAATTTATACTAACCTTAAAATTTTGATCTAGGTCATCCTCATTTTCGGTTTCATTTTCAGCTTCTAAATCAATATCATCGTTGTCATCACTTTCATCTACTACGTCATCCACTGTGATACAAAATGTGCTATAAGTAGGCCAGAGGTAAGCATTCTACAACATGCACATCCAAAGGTATAATGTTATATACACAAGTATAAAGTATTTCAATCACCAAAGGAAAACTAATTTTTTTTATTAAAAAATGTCTCTATGGCTATCCCAGGTGTTGAAAAAACTGTAAGATAAAGTGAAAGTGCTTTAAAATTTCGAAAAGCACTGTAAAAATGAATGGATTTTTTACTAATGTTTTCAGTTGTTTTAATTAATAATGTCTTATGTTGCAACAGCTTGAATGAAGCATCTTGTTTTCTATTTATGTTAAATTCCAATAACTCATTTCATCCCTTTACAATTCACTTCCTATTTGTTTCAATGACTACCATGTATCATGTGTTGTGTTGTATGCTGGGAATTTTTTGAAAGATGTGTAAATATAGGTCCCCTGTCCTTAGGGAGCATATGAGGTTAAAGAGCAGAAAAGAGTAAACAAGTAATTATGTTACAAGAGATATACATTAATGAAGGCATACTTAAAAATGCTATGGGAAAGCAAGGGATGGAATAACATCACAAAGTGTTTGGTGCCAAGGGGTCATCAGTGATCACTTCACAAAAACAGGTAATAATTAAGTATTTTGAAAATACAGCAGCTTTCTAGGTGAACATAAAAGTGGATGAATGTGACTTTTAAGAAAAGGAAATAATGCTAAAATAAAGAATTTAGATGATATCATTGGAGAACAATAAGTTAACCATGACTTGACTTGTATGCATGGGAAAGTACTGAAAAAGGCAAATAATAATGAGCTAATGAAGGATACAGCAGACTAAGTAGTTCAGATGTTTAACCTACAGATGATCGGCACTGAGGATTTTCAAGAGAATGGATTAATCCAACTTAAGTTTCTCAAAAGATCACTCTGGGACGTGTGAAAGAGGGAACATGTATGTGGAGGGAAACCAATTAATAGAGGAAAAGACAATTAACTGTCAGTAATGCAGATGAAGAATGAAGACGCATTCGAGAAAAACTCAGGGACTAGAAGGACATGAGGACCATCCATGGACGTGGGGGAGACAAGGAAAGAAGAGTAGAAGAGGACTTGGAGTACTCCTGTAAGTACCCAAGTGCTTTAAAACAAAGTATAGAATATTTTACAAGGATGCTTTTCTAAACATTTTTTTAGCTCTATTGAGAAATAAGTGATAAATATAATTGTATATATTTAAAGTGTACAACGTGATGATTTGCTGTACAGACACACTGTAAAATGATTACCAAAATGAAGATAATAACACATCCATCACCTCATATAGTTACCACTGTTAACACTTTGTGTGTGTGTGTGTGTTGAGAACACTTAAGATTTACTCTCAGAAACTTTCAGGTACACAACACTGTGTTATTAAGTATAGTCACCATGCTGTACTTTAGATCCTCAGATCTTAATCTTCTTAAAATTGAAAAATTGTACCCTGTGGCCTCATCACCCCATGTACTATACTCCCCAGCCCCTGGCATACAACATTCTGTTCTGTTTCTATGAAATCAGTTGTTTTTTAAGGTTCCACATGTAAGTGATACCATACAGTATTTGTCTTTGTCTGGAATATTTCACTTTGCATAATGCCTTCCAGATTCATCTATGTTATTGCAAATGACAAGAATTCCTTTTTATTGGCTAAATAATATTCATACACCTATTTCATATACTATATGATAGATATGCTGTATCTCTCATATGTATAGAGATAGAGATAAAATATACATATAGGGATAATCACTTTTCCTTTATCCATTCATCCCACAAAGGGCATTTAAATTGTTACCAAATCTCCTCTACTGTGATCAATACTGCAATGAACACGTGTGTGCAGATATCACTTCAAGATAGTTATTTCAATTCCTTTGGATGTATGCCTAGGAGTGTGACTGCTGGACCATATGGAGGTGTTTTTAATTTTTTGAGGAACCTACATGCTGCTTTCCATACTGACTGTACCATTTTACATTCCCACCAATAATGTGTAAGGGTTCTGTTTTCTCCACATTTGCCAACATTTGTTATCTTGTCTTTTTCATAACAAATATTTTTCAGGTGTGAGGTGATATCTCACTGTGGTTTTGATTTCTATTTCCCTGATGATTAACTATGTTGAACACCTTTTAATATACCTATTGGCCATTTGTATACTTTGGGAAAATGTCTATTCACGTTTAAATTGGATTATTTGCTGTATGTGTTCTTTACATATTTGAGGTATTAACCCCTTATTAGATATATGGTTTACAAATATTGTATTGTTTCTTCTGCTGTGCAGAATCTCTTTAGTTTGATGTAGTCCCACTTGTTTATTTCAGCTTCTATTGCCTGTGCTTTTGGTGTCATATCCAAGAAGTCTGCCAAGATCAACATCAAGGATCTTTTCCCTTAAGTTTTCTTCTAGGAGTTTTACAGTTTCAGGTATTATATTTAAGTGTTTGATCCATTTTGAGTTAATTTTTGTGAGTGGTATAAGATAGGTATACAGTTTCATTCTTTTACATGTGGTTATCTACCTTTCCCAAAACCACTTATTTAAAAGACTGCCCTTGGGCCGGCCAAGTGGCGCGATGGTTAAGAACTGGCTTGGGACGCCAGAGGGCCCCGGTTCAGATCCCACATATGAGGGCCAGTGACACTACCCTCTACGGCTAAGATGCTGAACAATAGCGAAACTTGGAGCTGGGCTGCCCTGAGTCGCCGGCGACGGCGTAGGATGCAGCCCCTACTGCAGTGGGTTGCCATGGGCTACCATTTGTAGCCAGCAGCCAGTGTGAGCGGCCAGTGGCCGTCCAGAAGCCCGCAACTGATGTGCCTCGCCCGGGAAGAGCGCAATGATGGTGCCAACTTGGGCCAGTGAAGCAACATCCTCCACAACTAGACTGAAGAACAAAACGACAGCAACTTGTCTGTTCCCCTTCCCCCAATTCCCCAGCGCTATTCCCATCCCCCCAATTCCCCAATAAAAATCTTTAAAAAAAAAAGACTGCCCTTCCCCATTGTGTGTCTGTGGCACCCTTATCAAAAATTAAATGACCATATATGTGTGGGTTTATGTCTGAGCTCTCTATTCTGTTCCATGGTCTATATGCCTGCTTAGAGTACCATACTGTTTTGATTATTATAGCTTTGTAATATTGGGTTGTCGGAAAAGTCATGATGCATTTTTGCAACGAAAAACATAGAAAAAATATGTCATGACTTTTCTGACAACCCAATAGTTTGAAATTAAGAACTGTGATACCTCCAGCTTTGTTCTTCTCAGGATTGCTTTGGCTATTTGGAGTCTTTTGTTCCATATAAAATTTTAACGTTTTTCTTTACTTCTGTGGGAAAAAAAAAAAGCAACTGGAATTTTGATAGGGATTGCATTGAATCCGTAGACCATGAGCTTGATTATAATGTCTCAGTGGAGATCTCCTTAGGATGAATCTGTTTGGGAATGTTTGAGCTTCATGTACCTAGATGGCTATATCTCTCAGATTTGGTAAGTTTTTGGTCATTGTTTCTTCAAATAAGTTTTCTGTCCCTTTCTCTCTCTTCTCCTTCTGGGATTCCACAATAGATACTATTTCACTTAATGGTGTCCCATTATTCAAACAGGCTTTCTGAACTCCTCTTCATTCTAATTTATTTTTTCTCCTCTGAATAATAGCAAGAGATCTGTCTTCAAGTTCACAAGTTATTTCTTCTGCTTGATTGAGCCTGTTGTTAAAGTTCACAATCATATTTTTCATTATTTTCTTCAGATAAAAAAATTTGGTTTTTTTTAATGATTTCTTTCTCTTTCTTGAACTTCTTGTTTTGTTCATGTATTGTTATTATATTAATTGAGTTGTCTACCTGTCTTCTCTTGAATTATCTTAGCTTCCTTAAAATAATTATTTTGAATTCTTTTTCAGATAACTCACAGATCTTTATGTCTCTGGAAAAGTACTGTGTTCCTTTGGTAGGATCATGTTTCCTTGATTTTTCATTTCTGAGGGTTTTGTGTTGATGTCTGCATATTTGAGGACACAGTTACCGCTTCCAGCCTTTCTGGATTGGTATGGTGGGGCAAGACTTTCACCTAAAGGTGGTTGTGTGAGCAGTGGCTGTGTAGGATGCAGCATCTTTGTTTCCTGGAAAAGCACTGGGGCACAGTCTCTGTGTAGCTCCATAAGCTGAAGTCAATGTCAGCACAGAGTATGGGGTTTTCTGTGGCCAATACAGCAGAGGTCCTATGGGTAGCAATGGTGGCTACTAAGAACCTCAAAGGCAAAAGTTGCTGTTTTTTTCTTGTTCTCCTTTTATGCCCACAGGAGGAAGTTCCAGCCAATGGGATTCCTCTTGCCACCTCATCTGGTATACTGGCATTCAGAGATGTAGCACACAGCTGGGGTCCTGGAATGAAGCACATGCAGAACTACCACAGTGTTTGGGTCCTGGCGCACAGATGCACTTACTGTGACAGTGGCATTGGTGTCTAAGGTGAGAGAATGTAAAGATCTCTCGTGGAAAAGGAATCTGTGTCTCTGAGGCTCACCGTAGCAACTCCAGCAGGGGGAGATGCAGTGGAGCATGGGCCCACAATGAGAGCTCCATCCCTGATGAGTTAATTCAGCAGGTGGGACTCTAGGCAGCTCCATCAGCTGGGATCAGCTTTGGTGAAGACTTGGGAAACCTTGATAGCAAAGCCTACAGGTGTCCACAGTGGTGAGACTTGCTAGGGTTCTCCGGTTCTCCTTTTCCCAATGAGGTGAAATTCCTCTGAGGAGAACCCCCCTGATGCTAAGATGCTGTGGGTTGGGGAATGGGGTGATATAGATACTTTTCTATGCGGCAATCCTCAGTTTTTGAGCTCTGCAAGGTTTCTTAATGCTTCTTCATGGTGGTCCAGAGCTATCCCTGAGATATTTTCATGGCTTTATAGCTGGTAGGTTTGTGGGTTTTTTTGTATTGTATTTATTGTGAGATGAACATTGAGACCTCCACCCCTCTATCTTACTGAAAACACCTTCTTTAAACTCTTTTTGACTTCCATATCCGATGTGACTTATTTTAGCAAAGAATATAAACTCCTCCCTACCTATCATGTATCTGTCCTCCTCTCCTCCCTTTTGGTAACAGAAACTCTGAGTTTTCACTAGACCTTATAGATTCCAGCCTCCCTTGCAGTGGTTACAGTTCTGTGACCAATTTTTGGCCAATGGTATGTGAGGCAAAGTAGTAAATACAAATTCCAGGTCACATTCTTTACCAAAAAAAAAACTGCCCTTACCATTTTCTTTCATTACCACTTTCTACATGCACATGAGGAAACCACCATAGGAGATGATTTAAAAAAAAAAAAAAACTGTCTCCTCTGATGATCTAATGGAACAGAGGCCTACTATCCAGAATTACTGCCCTTCTGCTAGAAGGATATATGAGAAAAAAAATCTATCTTGTGACAGTGTAGCACAGGAGCTCTGGGGACATACACATAATACCTAATTCAAATCCTCCATTTAAGCAAGCTACATAAGTTATTTGTATCTCATTTTCCTCACCTATACAATAGAGACCCACTCATCGTGTTCTTGTGAGCATTAAAGGAATTAATATATGTAACATGACAGGCACAGGATATGTGCTATAAAAATGTCTGTTATTACTATTGTTGCTTGAGTGACTGTAGTACTATCCTGGGTCACTTTATAACAGCAGCTCAGTCCATCCTAACTAATATAACTTGTTTTAAATTCTTTTGGAAATAGACAGCAAAAACTTAAGTATTCACATTGCATATGGTAACCTGGGTCTATTTATGCAGTTAGTCATGAATAAACAAGGGAAGAACTGACATTTGGAGAAAAAACTGTTAGAAAAAAGAAAGAGACTGAATTCAGAAAAGACTATTGCAAACAAGAAAGATGACTGCTTGAATAGGGAAAGGAAAATGCAGTTCAGCATCAGAGAGAGAATATGTTTTTAATTTTTAATAAAGCCTTTCAAATGTTTTCCTGTATGTGGTGGTATTTTCCTTTGGTTTTATACTCCACATGTGAGATATGCCATGTAGCTTAGGGTGGGTATTTGAGACCTTCTTTTCTATTCCAATCATCTGTTCTTGAACCATTATCAATAAATAATTATTATAGCTTAATTATACAATTAAAATCAAGGAATAAAAATCATTCCTTGTTATTGGTGCAGCCATTATGGAAATCAGTATGGAGGTATCTCAAAAAACTGAAAATGGAACTACTGTATGACCCAGCAATTCCACTCTTGGGTATCTATCCAGAGAAACCCAAGACGCTAATTCGAAAAAGTATATGTACCCCTATGTTTATTGCGGCGCTATTCACAATAGCCAAGACTTGGAAACAACCAAAATGCCCATCGGTAGACGACTGGATTAAGAAATTGTGGTACATTTATACAATGGAGTATTACTCCGCCATAAAGAAGAATGAAATCGTAACATTTGGGACGATATGGATGAACTTAGAGACTATTATGTTAAGTGAAATAAGTCAGTCGGAGAAAGACAAATACCATATGATTTCACTTATATGTGACCTCTAAAAAACTGAATGGGTGAGGAAAGTGAACAGAGGTGGTCTCAGAGATGTGGGGGTGCTGTTGATGGCGGTTGGTTGGGGGGGTGGGGATGAGGGAGAGAGGGAGGGGGCTGGATAGCATAAATACGCAGCTGCAGTGTTGCCATGGGGACATGGGGGACAGTTCGAGGAATGTAATTGATAATGTTGTGAATATTTTGTAGGGTGTCAGGTGGTCACATGTCTTGCATGGATGGGGAAGAGGCTTGATCACTGCACTGTACACCTGAAGCTGATATTGTATAATATTGTATGTCAACTATAATTGAATGTGTGTGTGTGTGTGTGTGTGTGTGTGTGTGTGTGTGTGTGTGTGTGTGTGTATATATATGTGTATATATATAGTCATGGGACGTGGAGTATAGTGTGGGAGTGGAGTCAAGGGATTTGTAATAGATATGTATGATATTGGGGGGAAATGGGGTGGCGGATTGGGGGAGGGGGGTTGTCACTTCAAGGGGTAAAAAGTATAACTATTGCACTGTGTTGTACAGCTGAAACTAATTCTAAAAAATGTGTATTTCATAATAAAAAATAATTTTTAAAAAAATCATTCCTTGTTAAGTTTTCAAAATGTCCTTGGTTCATTTATAAAAAAAAAACAAAAAATATAGAAAAAAACCTTAAATGCCTATCAATAGGAAACTAGTTAGATAACTATGTCTGAATGATATAACAAAAGAAATGAGTCAACACTTTTTTGTAAGGTTTTAGAAAGTACATTCCAAGGGGTTTATTTTGTTGTTGCTATTGCTCCTGTAAATGTGATTTACTTTCTCTTTATGTTTTCTAACTGACTTTTGTTGATACATACATAAAACAAACACACACACCACACTTAGAAAGCTACTAGATTTTATTCATTTATCTTGTAAGTTAAATTTTTATTTACCTAACACACATTTTATAATTGATTTACTTGGATTTTTTACATAGATAGTAACATCCTCCATAGACACTGACCAACTTTATCTCACTCTTAATGTTAAGACCTTTCCTTTCCCTGCCTTACTGATTTGTCTAGAGCTTTCAAAACTATATTAATAATGGTTGAGAGAAGCATCATTTAACATTTCATTATGTGTGATGTTGGCTATTGATCCGAATTAGATAATACTCAGCTTGTGTGGAAATATTCCTAGATTCCTAAAGAAATTTTACCTGGAAATAATATGTAATGATTTTTATTAAATCTCTTCATGGCATTTACTGAGATTATCATTGATAATCATTAGTTTTCTTCCTTTGACCTATTGATAAATTTTATTAATTAAAATCTTATTATTACAATGAACTTACTTTCTTAAAAATAATCCTTACTTTGTCAAGGTGTCCTATACATGTAAAAGCTGTTCAATTCAATTTGCTATTATTTTAGAATTTTTATGTTTATTTTCATGAATGACAATGATCTGTAGGTTGTTTCAGGTTATTCTACCAGGCTTTTATTTCTGCATCAGGCTGGCTTTTAAACTTTCCTTTTTTTTTTTTTTATTCTATGCTCTGGAAAATAAAGCATAGGAAAATTTCTTTAAAGTTGAAAGAATTTATCTTTAAAGTCATCAGCGTTTGGTGTCTTCATTGACAATAACTTAACTGAATATTCAACTGCAGATTTTCTACTATTTATATTTAGTTACTCATATTTTCCTAAAATGTTATCTATTTCAATCATATTTTCAAATGTATTAACAGGAACTATCTTTAGCATCCACTTAGACTGGTTGAACCTCTTCTATTTAATTTGCCAAGAACTTAGAAGTATATAAAAATCACCCATTAACACTGTGTTTCTATCAATTTCTCTTTATTATTCAAATCATTATAGCTTTATCTACCTTTGCTCTAGTATTTGGCACATTTGCTATTATCTACCTTGTATAAAGTAATCTTTGCTGTCTTGTTTTAAACATTTTGCTCTGTATTTATATTTTGTATGGTAGTAATACTGTCTTTCTCACCTCTTCCTAGCTGATAAAAACAGATACACATTTGCAGATCTGTTTATTTTCAAGTTTTCCATCTTGCTGCTTTAAGAGTCTCCAGTATATGTCAGCTACTTATATTTTGTTTTTTTAACTCAATCCGAAAGTCTTTCTTTTCAATAGGGGTATTTTATCCATTTAGATATCTTTTTACTGAAACCAATTTGCTGGGTCTTGCTTTGTATTTAGCACTCTGAAATTCTGTGTATTTTAAAATTTCCTTGCTTTTCTATAGCAGTGATGAATGGACCCTTTCAAGAATTTTTCCAAGAAAAATTTTTATCAATAGTTTTATATAGAATGTTGAAGTGTTCATAGTCTCTGAAGTCTATCCATGGATTCCTATGGATAGGAATTTAAGTCTAAGGATCTGTTTAGTACTACGTAATGAACAATTTGTAATGTTTAATACAATTACTCTGCTACCATGTCTTTCTGCATTCTTGCCATCTTAATTGATCACTGGCCTGACTGGAATATTTCATGTAATTACTTCAGGAAGGGTACCTAAATAATATACTTCCATACCCTTATACAACTAGAACACGCCACCTTCATATATGGAGAGCAACTAATAAAGGTTCAGAAATCTTGAGTCAAAACTCTTCCTTCAAGCTTTGTAGATGCTAACTATCTTTTGGCATTTAATAGTCAAGAAAATAAGTCTTAAGGCCAGCTCAACTCATTCATCAACACATGTTAACTGCATAGTACTTATAGCTCATGCAATCTAATGGATGCTGAGGATAAAATGAAGAAGAAAAAAAACAGCCTATCTTCATGGAAGTAGCTGAAGAAGGTAAAAAAGTAATGAAAATGTTGATAAATGTAATGAAGCCTGATATATGATAAAATAACAAAACAGCAAAACGGTGTTTCCCTTGAGTGTATGTAGCTGCTATCAGAACCCTCCTCTTACATCTTAATCATGAAGGCTTGTCAGTCAGTATAAATCTCCACTTCTAGTTCCGTGACCTATCAGTCTGAGATGAGTCAGAAAAGGAGGCCTCAGAAAAACATCATCTCTCATTTTTTTCCCATGTTTGGTGAATTCACTACACTAGAAGTCAGCTTTCTCTATCCATGTGATTATTCTAGACACTGTTTAAGGAACACTATGAGGTATATCATATATTTCCCCCAGTATCACTACCTGCTATATCATAGAAAAGTTTCACCAGCTTTCTACCAGTTAGAACCACTACATAAACCCCCATAATCCTACAATGAGATACAGGAGAGTAAGGGATCCAATTGCTCCTTGACTGTCCCTCTAAATTAGGTGCTATGGGTATCTCAACTTGAAGCTGGAGATACTGCATTTCCTATTAGGGTGAGTAGAGAGTTGATACACTTCTTTAATCTATGAGTATTCATATCTCTATTATGTTTGTTGCATATTCTATGTTTGTTTCATGAGAATGCTCCTTTTACCTAGTTTTCAGATTCAGTACAGATTTTCCCCTATTTTTAAAGTCTTTTGGTATTTTAAATGGAATAGGAAGAAGAAATAAAATCACTGTTTTTACTTAGCTATCTTACTCAAGTTCCAGGCTTTGTCTTAGGCTTTTAAACCTTTTAAAGGAAGTTTCTGAATATTCAATTTTGATATTTTGTGTAGACAAAACTTATACTTTAATAATTAACTATTTTAAAATAAAATCATAAAAGTATACTCTATGATATTACCACTGATAAATCTGTATCAAGGATAATAAAACTAACGATAATACTTGAAAAATCACTTATTTCAAATAATTGCTTTTAAATATAAATAAAGGAACTTCAATTGTTTTTTCAAAAAACTTATCAACTGATAAAAAAATAGAAATTCTATTAATAGCCTGGACTGCTTTTTCTTTTCCATTTTGTTAGATCTTATCAAAAACATTCTACTTTTTCCCCACATTAAGAAGTTTAAACTCTTACTTCTTTTACTATGTATGTACCTACAGTATTATACAGAAAATGGCAAACAGCAAACTTCTGATAATTTTATGTTAAGCATAAACCATAACATTTTTGGTAATTAGGTATTTTTAACTTTTAAAAAATGAAGTTAATGAAACACCTACAAATGTAAGCCCAAATATAATTACCTAAACACTTAATTTTTATATTATACTTGGAAATTTTATATAAATGTCAAAGGACGTTCCTATGTGATGCTAAAAATTTTCACAGTTCACATTTACATATACGTAACATCCCACACCACTTCCCTTAATTACTAGACCTCAATTTCTTGTATTTAAAGAAATATTTATTAACTAAAATACAATGTGAAAGTTTATTATGTTAATGCCTTCTTTTGATGAGAAGTTGGACACAAAAGAAAAGTTAACTGTCACCCAATTCTAAGAACCACTGAAAGCTGGCAGTAGCATGTGGTCCTACCTTCAGGGGGTAAGCTGTAGAGTTGAGCCACAGGTCCAGTCACAGGAATAACTGGCAACTGGAAATGGAAAGAACTTTTAATCGTTGGGAGTGGCAGGCGGTTTTTAGGGAAACACTTCCTCATTATCAGACTGGAGGTGTTGACAAGAGGATCAAGGGTCCTGACAGCCAAACATTCCTGTTTTTTAAGAAAAGAAAAATAAATAAATAATGTGCCTTTGCTGAATAATTGAACCAATTTTATATTACTTCATAATACATTAATACATTAATAAAGTAATACATTAATACATTAATAAAGTAATACATTAATAATTTCCAAGAGACAAGTATCACAAAAAATAGTACTTTAATATAATTATAAAATAGTTTTGATTATTCAGAAGTTTCTCTTTTTAAGATCTTCATGTGGCAAATTATTAGTACTATTTCTTAAATATTTTCATTAATCAGAAATCAGTACAATCTTTAGTAGCAAAAGTCATCAAAGTACTAACTAAGATCTATGAATGACTTGGGGGCATTTAGCAAGCCTAACACACAAAATTTAAGAGAAGAAAAAAATTTAAGTAAGGAAGGTATAAGAAATAAAAAGGAATGTACATTTGGTTGACCCTTTCTCAGAATTTTATCTGTTATCATGCAATAATTACACCTCTAATTAGTTGGCTGTTCAACTTATAAAGAATAGCCTGAATATCACAGTTGTAAGTTTTAAGAGTCTAATTTGCTGTCCTTGTACCTAATCTTAAGAGAGGCTAATTTGTAAGGGTTTGAAACTATATCATATAACACTATTATTACTATTATTATTATTATTGACAATTGACATTTAGACGGCACTTTAATACCCTGTAAAATTTTTAATATAAATCTTCACATCTGACCTGTCAAAACATGAGAAATTGAAGCTTAGAAATGTTGTGGTATAACCAAAGTCACCCCACTCTTCCTCATATATCAAATGTCCACCACTGCCTATATTAGGAATAGTAAAAACAAATGTATATGATTGATCTAGGGAAAAAAGCTAAGGGTAAACATAAAATGTGTGTTTCTGTATCTTTGCACTCGTGTAGAAAGGGACCGTATGTTATAGGCAAGACCAAGAGGGCACATCTGAGATAACTGGCTGGAATTTTCAAGAAGACAGCTTTCTTTCTAATAATTATAGTCTTCTAAAAACAAAGGGTTGCATTGCAACAACCCTATTCCCCAGAGCTGACAGTCTTCTACAGATGCTAGAACAAACCTTGCTAAAGATACTGTCAAGAATGTTTATGCTTGCGATGGCTGGCAGAAGAAGAATCCCTAACTAACTTCAGGTTTCAACTTTCATACCTTCTGTTTAAAAATGCTCCATGCAAAAGGAAGACACTGAGAACACTCATAAACAGAGCTACCTTACCAATTGCAAAGGGTCCATAAATACCTTATGAGGGGAACATGTGCAACTAAAGTACATACAGCACATCCTAGAAAATATGACTATATGGAATCCCTTCCTGCCCAGTGGATGGATTTATCTTCCTTTTACCTATGGGGAAAAAAATCTCACACTGCAGAAATATATACGCACGCAGCACTTTCTCCACTCATTTTGCAGTCACATGTGAGAAATAATTATGTCTTTTGGTTTTCAATTTTTTAAAATATATTTTTAAATATATTTTGAGTATTTTTAGAAATATTAAGTTTTCCTAAGAACCAAATCATATTATTAATACATAATCACAATAACAGGAAGAAAATAAAGAACTCACTTGCGAAGTGTTATAGAGAATTTTCATTCCATTGGCATCAATGAATGCTTTTCTTCCCAACTTGATGTTGGTAACACTTTTTAAACTCTGTAAAATTCCTTTCCGAATGAGCATGTTTCTATGCCGATTATCATGGCGGTGCCAATCTACATAAATTGTTAAAAGAACTTGGACATATCCTCTGTCTACAGCTCTCCTGGCATTTGTTTCTTTAACAAAAGAAAATTGAGAAAGAATATTTTTTAAATGACAGGAAAAAGTGGTAGAATAGATCAAATTAAAATTTTAGCCACAACACTGTAATGAATTATTATTCTTTGTTTCCAAAAATATATAACAACCACATAGTTAAATATTTTTTCTGACAAAATAAATATAAGCTCCAGATGGCAAATTATAATATTTTCCAGAAACCTGCCCATACATTGTTTTGTGGTTAATAAACAACAAAATTATGTTTAATGAAATTAGGGCTACATATTTTTAAATGTTAATACTAAAAGAAGTTTCATGTATTTTAAAACTTATAAATATACTGACTTTGATTACACCAAATGAAATATATAACCCCTTAATTTACTAGCTGTGAATATGATTTTGTTAAACGTCAATAACATTATTGTAACTTGTTACAAACTGTTTCCATTGAAAATAATTGCTTTAATTACCCCCACAATTATGTGACTATTCATGCACAACAATGCTACATTGAAAATACTTGTATAACTTTTTAATAAATAAAATGTAAGGAACATTATGTAATTAGAAGATGGTACTTTCTGGTCATTAATATTTTAATGTAATGAAAACTACACTAAAGGTTCTTTTTGTAAATGGTCAGTTATTTATTGGGATAGAATTAACTGAAATAAATCTGCAAATCTGACGTATTTTATTATTTTTTAAATGTTAATAGTTAAGATTATTAACCAAACGGATACATTTGGTTAATGTAACTAAGATGGCAGCAAGGGAATCATATCACAGCAACATCCTGAGCCACCCAGCACCACATGGGGTGGGCCAATTAAGATAAAGTAGAATGTCAATCCATCTGAGGTTGTTCAGTTACAAGGGAGTATCTCTTCCTAATCAAAGCTTACCTATAAAATGATCCCTACCTCATGGCATGGACACTAAGATAACGCAACAGAACAGCTCCGTTGCTTTTAGTTGCCTTAAAGAATTACTACAGTTTCCAAATGTGCTCATACCTAAAACATGAAGACATTGAAATCAACAACCTTATTAATTCCTCTCAGAAATTATGTTCTGACATTAGAGAGTTTGAAGAGCCTCTCAGGGTGGGGAAGGGGTGTGGAGTTCTTATGTGAAAGCTTTAAAACTTCTGTGTCTAGGAGAGCTACTTTTACTAAGGCTATGGCTATTTATAACAACAGTTCAATAGCTTTGACTAACAATAGTTTCATGTATTTTAAATGAATATACACACTTGGTTCACACCAGCTGGAATATATAAACCTTTAGCTTACTAGCTGTAAATATGAGTTTCTTAAAACTTATGATCATTGTAACTCCTGTTACAAACTATGTTTCCACTGGAATTCTCAATAGCCTAAGTGGTATTCAGGAAACTTTTTAAATTCTTTATTAAAGATCAAAAGAAAAAAAAAAGATCAAATAAAAACTTGCTGGTAACTCAAATACAGGTGCTGAATTACCCTTAAGAAAAGTGAACAGAGCTATATGCAATCTGCAACTGGGCACAACTAAAACAGTTCTGTCTAGGGCCAGCTGAGTGGCTCAGTTGGCTAAAAGCTCGCTCAAGAGTGCGAGCTCTGAGCAACAGGGTTGCCGGTTCGATTCCCGGCCCGAGTTGAGCTGCCAACAGGTGGCAGGATGGATCAGCTAAAATAAAATAAAATTAAAATTAAATAAAAAAAATAGTTTAGTCGGGGGTTTTATTCCTGTGTTCAGGACACCTAACTCACAATCAGCCTATGTCTCTTCTTCCCTGTCTAGTTAAAATACAACCTAGGTTTCCCTTTACACTGCAGATCTAATCTATATTCCAGCAATGGCAGCTAAGCTGCCTGCCTTCCTGTACTGTGTGTATACATTCTTTGCTTTACACTCTCTCAGGTTTATTACAGTAGTTTTATTATCCTTTTAAAGTAAATTACTGTCCCCACCCAAAAAAAAAAATCAATGAATGAGAATGCTCCAAAATGCTATAGTGCATTTAAAAATATGCAGTGTGCCACTTAATATTATTTTGCATCATTAAATATTTATCCTATTTAGTGCCATGTGCCATATGAAAACAATACTAAATATAAACAAGAGTCATTCTACTTGTCAGTTACTTTTTCACCAGATGGAATAAAAAGATACGTTTGCCCACCATCTTCCTTTGAAGGAGAAGAAGGGAGGGAGTAAAAGAAAGATTACTATTTAAAACTGAAGACGGCAGATCTCAGTCATCTTAGGACAACTGATTTCTACAAAATAGTTGAAACTTAAGTGGGTTTTAGTTTTTACTGGCTTAAAATTAACGACTTTGTTATCAGTGATTCTGAAAATTAGATAGCTCTAATAAAAGTTGAGTTTGAACAACTATTTAATCTACTCCAAATCAAAAACATATGCCCATATTAATTTAAAATTAATCTTTAAACAATTTGAACCACAAAGAGCATAGCAAAGCAGTGCTACAAATATCTTTTGAAGTTAACCCAAGTACTCTGATCTTGGTCTAAAGTTTATCACATCATATATAAAAACAAAACTACATGGCTAATCTGAGTACCACACATTTCATTTCAAAGATCAAACTGATTGCTGAATTTTATATACTCTGGTATATAATACTAATATACCAGGTGATTCTTAAATTTAGTAAATCATTATTTTACCAAATATAAGATATACCAATTAGTCATTTGCTACTATTCAAATAAACAATTCTGGTCATTCAAACTTAAGAGCAAGTTGGTCTCATCCTTGATAATTTGTGGCGAAAATAACATTGAAAGCCATCAATACAGATCTTTAGGACTAAATGTGGTTAAATAAGATGTTAATCAAATAATCAAACAGTGGAAGTGGGGGTGCTAATTACAATTGTTATTTAAAACAGAGATACTGAGTATCTCGAAGAGAAAAAAACACAATGTTGATACTCTTCAAACGCAATATATCATAATAAGACATATTTACTCTATGCTTCAAGTCTGAAGATAAATAGTGCTTTAGTCAGTAAATTTAGTAAACTATCAATTTACATTAGATGCCATTATAATGTTATAAATTTGAATTTATGGTAGAAATAAAATTTCTAATAAAAGGGCTCTAAATTAATCATGTGTTATGTAGAGAAACATAGTCTTCACAGCAAACATTCTCAATACAATGTTAGCATCACATTTTTAAAAAGTATACTTAAATAATATTTACATATTACTTTCCTCAACAGGGCTTTATGTTTACAGTAACAACTTAGAAAAACAAAGTCAACATACTTGAATAAATTATAGCTCAATAAGCATAAACGACATTAGTAATGACATCAATCAACTGTACTAGAAGATAAAATCAACTATGACATTAAATTATTACAAACCAGCTTTATAACTGTAGACTAAATCTACATTTCCAGTTTAACACTATAAACACTCAAAATTAGTAATCTAGTATTTCTAGTATTTAAAAACTTACTTGATTTTAGCAATGCAGCAAGAGTGTCTAAAGCAACCCTGTCAACATGAGAAAACACAAACAACAACAAAACTAGTAAAATTAATCTACAATAGTAAATTCATACAATCTTTTCAGATAAGTAATTATCTATTCCAAAAGTCATTCTTGTCATAGTCAATTACATATGGTGTTTCTCTATATGCATCTGTCCTTTCAGGTTAAATTCAAATATGAGGAAGACTGAAATATCAACAGAAAAGCATCAAAAAAAATTTTAAGGAAGAAAGTTAACAATATCTAAGTCTTTATATCAAAGGAATAAAATCAATTATTGTAATTGTACCTGACCCTGACAGAGTTCACATAGGAACACTGAGAATCACAGACGCTGACTCACAAAGAAATTAAAACAAAACCAAGTTTTAACACAAATTAAGTTCATAACTACAAAATCCTATAGATATTTGTAGCTATCTGACTATTTTAGATAGCTATTTAGATAGCTATCTAAGTATTTTAGCTCTATCAAGTAGTGATCCTAATATTTGAGGTGATAATAAATGTAAAATATTTTGCAACTTGGAGGTTTGGGGAGAAGAAGTAGGAGCCCTTCACATTTTTCAGTTGTAAGCCACCAATGAGAATAATGAACCTAATTAATATCTCAAAAACTCTTACTGCCCATTAGAGGTCAAAAGAATAGCCTAAAAAATTGAAGTTACTTATATTTTCTTTGAACATATTACACACACTGAAATCAACTGCTATTGATCACCTTTAAAAACATATAACATCACTATGGAAAACCTGTAATTCAGTTAATTTTTTAAAAACAGAGTTACTGAAGAAATGGCACTTACTTTCAGTACTTCAAAAACGTAAGGCTACATATTATAGTACCTCTTAGTAAGATTGCAACGATAATTAATTTGCATAAAAATATGTATATTGTCAAACTTAAGCATTTCACTCATCATTAAGCATTTGTTGAATGCCTACTAGATACCCACAGTAGCAGGTTCTTCATGGGTATAAAAGTAGAAAACAAATTTTTCCACAGATAATTTTACAACCTAGATAATGCAATAAAATATACACATCTGTGAAAAAAAAACACTCAAAAAATCCAAATCAAATACAAAGTAAAAGCTGCACATATTAGTGGTAAAGGAGACACAGTATTACCAGATGTAGGCAAGGTAAAGGACATAATTGATTAGAAGATTTAAGATAGATATTGGTTCATTGTTAAACCTGAAACAATAATCCAGGACGAGGCACTGAGCATGTGCTCATTTATAATAAATGCTCATTGTTGCTACCCTCCAGAGCAGCGATTCTCAACCTGTGGGTCACGACCCCTTTGGGGGTCGAACAACCCTTTCACAGGGGTTGCCTAAGACCATCGGAAAACAAAAAGATATTTACATTACGATTCATAACAGTAGCAAAATTACAGTTATAGAGTAGCAACAAAAATAATTTTATGGTTGGGGGTCACCACAACATGAGGAACTGTATTAAGTGGTCGCGGCATTAGAAGGTTGAAAACCGCTGCTCTAGAGCAAGTTGTTAACAATTATACTTTGGTTTTTTGACAAATAAAGCAATCCTATAAACCATTATTTATGATAACATTTGTAAATTAACAAAAGTGTATGCTTTAAAAAAATATTATAAATTGATGCCTGTAAACGCTTTCAAAACAATGTGAAGTTATGGTAATGGTAAGTTAAAAGTGAATAAAAATTATAAAATTATACACTAAGTTTCCATAACACTTAATGATCAGTAAGAAACATTCCATAATTATAACTGTGCAATAAAATGTACATAAAATTATATATATGGCTTTTAAATTGATCAAAATTAAACAAAGGACTAAATGGGTCTTTCAAGCAAAACGGCAAATTATGAAAAAGACTTGTTCAGCAAGACCTGATAAATGCCAGAAATTGTTATAGGTGCCTCCAAAATGTGTTTTCCAGTTTAATTCTTACAATCCTGGTCCAGAGAATTGGTACATTTTATGAATAAGAGAACTAACAATTTGAGATAATGACTAAGTGACACTGCAACTGAATTTTTCTGTTGAGAAAGAAAATCATGAAAACAGAAATGTCAGTCTCCTCCAAAAAGACATGTTGAATTCCTAACCCCAGTGCCTCAGATGTGACCTTATTTGGAAATAGTGTTGTTGCAGATGTAATTAGTTAAGATGAGGTCATGCTAGAGTAAGTGGCCCTCAATCCATCATGACTGGCACCCTTATAAGAAGAGGAAAGACTATTTAAAGACAGACACATGGGGAGAGAACACCATGTGATGATGGAGCCGAAGACTGAACTGTTGTAGCTACAAGCCCAGGAACACGGAAGATTGCCAGTGGCAATCCACCAAAAGCTGGGAGAAACAAGGAAGGACTCTCCCGTGCACTCTCCCAATGCTTAGACGGAGCACTAGCCCAACTGACAAGCTGATTTTGGACTTCAAGCCTCCAGAACTCTGAGACAATGAATTTCTGTTATTTTTAAACCACCAAACTTATACTTAAAAAGGCACTTTGTCTCAACAGCCTTAGGAAATTAATACAATCACTTAGATGCAATCACTTGCAATGGACTCACAAGATTTTCCCATCTACAGCTAAGTCTTCATTCATAATTATAAAAATTTAGAGTAGTACTTTCAGAAACAGTCTTTCTCCCTGCTGGCAGCTGTTTCTAACACATTTAAACCAAATCAAAGTGCTTCTGACTATTTTTAATCCTTGATGTTTATTCTTCATCATTGGCAAAATTGGGATATGAGCCCAGTTCTTTCTGATTCCAAAGACCACTAGATTAAAAAAAATTATGAAGTTTGGTGCAAAGTTGTCTTGATACTTTTACAAAAATGTTACTCAAATGGTATTTTTAAAAAGTTCAGTACAAAGAAATTTCTGAAATTCTACAACACTTTTGAGCCAGTATGAATTTATAATATGTTACAAGTGAATTTTATAATAGATTTTCTGAAATGCATAGTTTGCATTACATTAATTGATTAGAAAATCTCAGTACCAATATTTTATACTTCCTCATATATTTTTCCAATCTTAGTATGTCACACACAGAATAATACAACCAGCAATGGCTTAGAAAGCAGCCTGTGGCTTCTTCATTTAGGAGCAGTGAAGGAGGAAAAGTGTAAGCCCCAGATATTTATGAAGTTACATCTACTTTAAGTTGGGGGAGGGGGGTGTCAATCCTTATAGTAACCTTCAAACCCGTTGTAACTCAAGAAGACACAGTTACAATAACTTACAGAGTTGCTTCCTTCTGGATAAACACTGTTTAAATCCAAAACCTAAAATTGGCAAGGAAAGGAGATCCTAAAGGGAAGCATGACCCATCAAACATAAATAACATGCCTCAATCTTCTTCTAGTGAATTCAGGATTTAAGGAGAAGAACTATGATACAAATGCTCCAGGTGTCAAGATTTTTTATCAAGGGGGAGGACCTAAGAATATTAAAAATGATAAAGAGATCAAGATACAGATGTTTGATCAATAAATGCTTTGTTCTTTTTAAAGTAAAAATAAAGTTTAAAATTTTGTTTTTTCTTTTTAAACTATAAATAGAAAATAATAAAGGGATAATTCAGATAACAATATTCCTTTCTCAAAAGTTTAGACCCATTAATTTCTACATGGTTCTGGATATATTCCATGTTGTATATTATAAAGATACTTGTGAAATGTTCTGTTTCTCCTAGGTACATTTTATAGTAGATTTGGTAACTTGGCTACAATAGAGAATGTAGATCTTAAGTAGGAGATCAGAACCATTAGATAAAAGATCAATCATAAGGTAATTTAAAGATCAAGGGAGGAAATGCTATATAATTTAAAAAATAAAGAATGTACTTTTAGTATTAACCAGGATTCATTCACATCCACATTACTTCATTACCTACCTAAACTAATTACATTGCATTAATATAGGAATTGTGCTAATTATAGGAAGTCATCTCATTAAATCCTCTCAACAACCTTATAAATATAGGCACTAACATTATTGCCATTTTACAGCCAGGAAGCTGGGGCATAATAAGTTATGAAACTTACTTCGTATCAATGAGCCAGTGACAGAGCTGACATGCAAATCCAGTTCTGCCTGCTTCAAAGCCCGTTCACTACACTACACCAATTCTGTAAGCTGGTTTCACTAATTGTGATAGAATCATTTTGTCTTGTTACATTTCATCAGATGCTCTAGGACTGTGTACAATCTTTGCACAAGTAAATGTGTTAAGTCGTCCCACCAAATAATATTTAACAAATAATTATATGTACAAGTAAGCTCCCACTTTCAAGAAGGGTACAAACGAAAATATTTGACCTGTATTAAGAAAGGGTTAAAACACTGAAAATTATCTAAACCTTATTTGTTTGTAAATTTCAACCAAATATTTGATGTGGACAAGTTCTTCCTTATATATAAAAATTAACAAAAAAAAATCACTGTTAATAAAAGTAGAAAAAAACAAGAAAATTAGAAAAGTCATGATTTTGCAGCCCCGAAAGAAAAAACGAATATAGGTAATGTCATGAAATATTGTTAATTTATTAGATATAAAGTAGATGGATCATATCAACTCAGTGATCTTAGGTGGTACAAAAACAGAGTACCTATGAAACACTTTTGATCAGTACACTTGAAACATATGTAATTTTACTAACCATTGTCACCCCAATAAATTTTAATTAAAAAAGAAATAGTTTTGACTAGAATAAAAAGAATCCAAATCTAATCAAGCCTCTAGCTCTATCAGTCTACAGAGAATTTGAGGGATATACCTACATGTTAAATGACCCCAAGATACAATTATCTTAATCCAGAATGTTGGGACAATTCTACAAGACAGTACCCAGGGTTTTTCAACAAATTAAAAAAAAAAAAAAGAACCAAAACAATAGGGGGACTGTTAATTGATTTTAAAAGATTACAAGATATAGAAATCAAATAGAATGTATAAACCTTATTTAGATCCTGATTTGAACAAGCCAATTGCAAAAAATATATTTCTTAGATAATCAGAAAATATTAGATGATATTAGGAATTATTAATATTGTTGGCAAACAACCGATATTGTGGTAACACAAAAAGAAAAAAGCTCTGTGTCTGATGGTGATCATACTAAAGAACTTACAGAACAAACACAGTGGCTAATATCTGCTTTAAAATACTCCAGAAAAAAAGAAAGGACAGGGAAGGGAAAGGAAATAAAAACATCAGAATGTTGATTATCACTGAAATTAAATGATAGATATATCAGGGTTCATTATTTAATTCTTCCTATTTTTGTGTAGGTTTGGAGTTTCCTAAACATAATGAGGAATAATGCATGTACCTTGTTTGGATCCTGACTCAAACAAACCAATTGTAAAAGTGCATTCTGAGACAACTAGAGAAAATTGAACACAGACTGGATTTTAGATTGTATTAAAGAATCAAAAATTTACTGAGTATGATTACAGTATCATAGTTATTTTTTAAGTCCCTATTTAGTAGAGTTATATACTGAAGTATTTAGGAGTAAAATCAGAAAATATCTGGGATTTGCTTACATATATGAACGACATCTAAGATTTGCTTAAAAATACCCCAACAAAAACAAACAAACAAACAAACAAAAAATACCCCAACAAAAATAAACAAAAGCATGAAAGGAAATAAATGAAAGAAAAATGACAGAATGTTTATCAACTGCTGAATATAATTAGTTAATATTAACTAAGTCAAGATAATTAATTAGTTTAATACAATATAAACTCTATGTATATTTGAAAAATTCCATAATAAAAGAACTTTTTAAAGAATGACCTCAAATCTGGCTTAAGAAAATACTAAATATAACCAAGAAACTTGAAACTGCTTTTATTTTCTGAGGTTGAAAGACCTATAAATGAAAAACAAACTAACAAAACACTATATAGTGTTTCCAAAATAAGAAAAATGAATGACAACATTTTAGCAAAAAAGAAATGCATAAATTTAAAATATGTGCAGATAATTATGAGAATGAAGGTAGACGTCGTTAAAAGACTACAAAATTGGTAGGGAATATAGTAGGCACTCAATAAATGTTTCTGAATGAATGATACTCTATAAATAATCTTTTTTCCTCTTATAGTATCTAGGAATGTTCAATGTCTAAAATTCCATAACACTATATTCAAAAAATTAAAGTTTTCTAATTTTGATATACCTTTGAAGATTAAACTTTATACTAAAGAAAATCTTTATCATAATAAAATCACTAAGAACTAAGAATGGACCCTAAATACAATTTAACCCAGGTGCTAACTGTACGGATCAAGAGGATGAGGCCCAGAATAATAAAGCATATACCTCTATTTATACTCAAAACATTTACTCACTTCATAAGCCCCGAATTCTTCTTACTAAATGGTCCAATGATTTTAAACATCAGTTCCACAACTCCATTTTTCCCTAAGGATACTGAATTCACAGCTGGGAGGGGGAGAAAAAGATATGAAATGACTTAAAAATCTCATTAAGTAGAAATGTATATAATTGTTGATACATAGCCAAAAATGTATACAAATTGTTTAGTGCATGGGAACTTAAGTCCCTCATAAAATCCACTTTAGATAATCACTTGAAAACTTGTTACTTTTTGCTTAATTTTTTTATGGGAAGTTGCAGGGCAATTCTGAAAGAAGATATATATATATATATATATATATATACAGAATGTTACTACAAAAAAATACTTTTAAGGGGGCCAGCCAGTGGCTCAGTTGGTTAAGAGCTCGCTCAAGAGTTTGAGCTCTGAGCAACAGCGGTTCGAGTCCAGCCCAAGCTGAGCTGCCAACAGGTAGCAGGATGGCTCAGCTAAAAAAACAAATAATAATACTTTTAAGTTGCTCTATTTGTTTCTTCAATAAATTTAGTGAACTCTACTAAATACCAGGTCATGGGGGTTCTGAGACAAAAACAAACAGTGCCTGCCCTGAGAAAACAGTATGGAAGAAAATGACAGAAACAGTAAACAAACCAATACTAACTAAATTCCTTTCCAAGTAGCTTAAGAGTTGTAAACTCTTGAGGTTACACCAGTGAGGAATCCCAAATCCATAGAGAAACAGGGGGATTTCTGGAGAAATTGATGCCTGGGCTCAGTCTTTACAAATGAGGAGGAGTTAGCTAGGATAGGAGTTGCAATAAGAGGCAAACGTGACTCTGGGACTATCTCTAGAGACAGAAACACGGATAATACAACAGAGTCAATGAACACCATGGGTATGAGCAGTTACGTGTTGTTCAACACAGTATCAGACTAAAGCATACCAATGGGAAGATGGGTATGGAAAAGAAGGTAAATTATGAAAAACTTTATAAGTTGTTAATTCATTCATCTATAGGAAATTGCCCAAAAGGAACAACAAATCAGATCTACATTTTAAATACAGGTCAGATCTCACAACACTCTGGGGAAGATGGAAAGAGACATTAGGAGGCTGTGGTCTGGGTGACAGGTAATGAGAAGTAAGTCAAGGAACTGTAGTAGGGGAAAAGGTAACAGCTTCAGTTTCACACCCAAGACTTGTACACTTACATAATTAGAAAACTGTTCAACTCTGAACAAACATTATTTTTAAAAGTATAACCATTTAATAGCTGTCTAGTGGTTAATTCAATAAAATGCCACCAAAAATGTAGCTCCTAAAGTGTTGTATGGTGATTTCAATTTCCTCTGTATCTATTTATTATTCCATTATTCCTTCTAAATTTCTGTCTGTGCTGCCTTCCTTTTTTCTTAATTGGGATACTCACTGGTTTATGTTTTATTTTTTAATCCAATTTTTTTATTTTGTTAGATCAGCTGGGGTTTTTTTTTCATTTTGTAAGGGTTTTTTTTTTCTTTACTATTTCATCCCTCTTCTTTCCTTATGTTTATTGCTCTGTTCCTAATTTGTTTGGAAATTCATTCATTTCCTTATGTTCTTTTTAATTATGTAAGTGTTAATTATTTAAGTATTCAAAGCTATTTTCCTCTGAGCACACTTTTAGCCATATTGACAAAGTATAGATACACACATACACACATATAAATTTATACACACACATATACATATATGTGCACATGCACACCTCTACCACTTTGATAATCATTATTTTGCAATCATTTTCTGCAGTAACATGTACTCTACAATTTCAATTTTGGGTGTTTTGTTAACCACCCCACTTCCATAGTCAGGGAATAGAAATAACATCCATACTTTATGGGGTTGGAACCTAATGAGAGAGAGAGAGAGACAGAGAGAGAGATAGACAGAGAGAGAGAGAGACTTTATCTGATGCTGTCTCTCAATGATCCCTCTTGTCTCCGGCTTCCTCACAGGCTCCTAAACTACTTATTTCCTGTTCTGCTACTTCACTGATGATGCTGAAGATAATTAGCTCCAGATGACTATGCTACCACATGCCTTCCTTCTCCACTTGCATCTCATTTGTGAAAATCCAAACAGGCACAGCAGTTTTTCTAGCTGGCAATACCCTCCTATTCTTCCACATCTTTCCCACCAGCTGCCTACTTCTCCTCTCACTACAGGCCTTTACACACTGCGGGAATTAATGAAAATTCTCAAGATTTTGTCAACTCACCTTCTTACCCCACATCATTTTTGTGGCGGTGGAGTTAGGAGTTATAAAGAGCCATATTAAGAATTCTCTTTCCTTGTCCACAAATTTTAAGACATTTATGGAGTTAGGGTATTTTTAAATTTTCATTTTCTGTAACTTCAAAACACTGAGTTAACTAAAAGCTACTCTGAAATACTCACAGTTTGCAGAATATACTCGTAAAAGCTGAAGACAGGGCAAAACCAAGCGATGATTCTGCAAATTCTGTTTGACCAAATTCAGTGTTATATTCAGAGTTCCATTAATTCTAGCTTTCACTCCAAATTTTTTGTCTGTTTAAAAAAAATAATAAACCATTTATTCATAGGCAACTTTGAATGAAATGAAGATATAAAGCAATGAGATTTTAAAAACCTGTATTATGAATTCATATTATCAAATATAAAGTTGACCTGAAATAACTAAAGTTATAATCAATTTCTTGTCTGATTCTAAAATACTTTGACCTTTGAAACATGGCTTGAAAAAAAGTACTAAGAGGCAGGCAGAGGATAGGGCAGGGGGATAGAGGTTAGGGTAGCCCGACACTTAGGCCATCATGAAAGGAAGACTTAAACTGATCCATTACACATGTAAGTCTATCCGGTTGCACATATTCAAAGGAATACCATCACATGGTTAAGGAAAACTGTAAAGAATCTACGTGTCCACTACCAATATTATTTACTTAATATTACCAGAATTCTTTTCAGACTTAAATGAATAAATGAACAGCTTATGTAGAAAATAATCTAGCAAACATTACCAAATAAATTTCTAAAGAGATCTAATTCTTTTTTTAAATTGTTTTTATTTTTCAATTGTGGTTAATATTCAATACTATATTAGTTTCAGGTGTACAGCGTAGTGATTAGACATTTATATAACTTACCAAGTTAAAGGAATCTAATTCTTAACATAGAAAAGGAAGAGAAGAAGGTCTTGATTTTTATCCTCACAAACATATTAAATATTAAAAACAATCTGGATAACAAGAATTTAACAATTCTTAACAAAAGAGTTTAAACAAAAAAAAGTAAGCAGGACCAGCAAGCAGAGTTATTTGATCAACAACAAGAATTTCAAGTCAAAAAGAATTAAATACTCCTGAGAGAAAATTATTCTCATCTCACAAAAAAAAAAAAGGATAGAAAAATCATTCAAGAAATGACGGCACAACGTCCTTGAATGACAAAAATGGAAAACTAGGACAAGTAATAAAGGAAATAGCACAAATTTAAAAGTATTAAAGAAAATAAATGAGCTACAACTTAAAAGGGACATTAAAAAAATACAAATATAAATTAAGTACATCAATGTCCTAATTTATTATAATTTCATGTAAAGCAGAAGAAAGATAATCTGGTTCTAAATAGAAGAGGAAGTATGATATAACAATATTCACCAATAAGTAAGATTTTTCTCATTTTATTTTTCATTTTCAGCAAAAATCTCACAGAGGAGCCCTTAAGTCTCAAATATAAGAGTTAGAAAAATCAGAGACAGCTAACAACATATTTCTTAAGTGAACTTTATATATATGTAAGTCTTAAGGCCCTAAGACACCTGGAAAATTAAAGTTATCTCAGAGATGTTTTAAGACAACACTTATTAAAAATAATACTTAAATACTTACATAATACATAAAGATATGCATGAAATATAAACATACAAACTGTATAAACATACATACACATACACACTTTTTAGAATAAGCATTTTAACCAAATACTTCAAAGTTTAAAGCCCATATGTATGTCACAAGGCAATGGCAGAACTCTTAAAAATCACTATTCAAATAATTTAGGGGACCATTTTAATCGTGGTGCAGACAGACAACTATAAACTGAACTTAAGTTCTATTCAAAGGATGCCTTTTTTCTGTTAACCTAACCTAAATTAGCTTCCTCCTTTGTTTCATAGTCTGTGTCTTCTCAATTTGTATTTTTCAATATTTTGCATTGTAATAATCAGTCTTACAATTTTTGACATCTCTTTTGGTCGTCTTAACTAGATTGCAAGTGTTTTGGGCATTGAGACTGTGCAGTGCAAATATGACTATTAATGAAAAGCAAACACATTTTACCTCCAGGCTCCTCAAAGTATTCCCATTCATTACCATTTTCTATCCTCAACAATACCCATGTTATGTGTATCCCTTACACACACACCAAAACATGCTTGGGATTCTGACATATTTTTCTTCCTTTTTCCACCATATGCAATGGAATTTCTCATGAATTTAGGATACTCAATTCTTTCACATCACTAATTAACTGTAGTCATTCCATGACTAAGACCAAGAAAAAGCAGCAGCATTTTCAATTTAAAAAATTGACCAGTTTCAAGGCACATAGAATCCATGTCCCAAAGATGGTTCCAGATTCGACAATCACACAAGCGAAGCCCTTACCTTTCGGTCCAATTTTTGCCAGAACAGAATGAATGTGTACCATTAGCTCCTCGTTTGGGGGAGAGTCCTTGCTGGCGTTCACAAGTAACTGTAACAGTAGCTGTGAACCACCTTTGGCCACTAAGAAACTTGCTCTTCGACCACCACCTGAAAGAGTTTTCATTTGTTTAAACAGTGAGTCCTCAAATATCACAACTTGTTAGCATTCAAGAAATACTTAAAGTGATGACTTCTGAAATCAAACAAATACCACCAAAATCAAATTTTGTTATATTTATTTCCATTAGAAAATAGTACAGAGGGTAAATACAAGTGATGCCAAATTTCTATGTTCGAGGCTCTGAAACACATGGGCTTGAGGGATACCGGAAGATACCAAAACAAAGTAACGAGTGTGACATATCAGTTTCCAAATTCCAATACTCAGAATACCCTCTATGTGAGTATCAAAAAATTCCTAATAAAATACACATGACACATTGTTGATCACTATTTACAAACATAAATGAGACCAAAGGAAACAAAAACTTACCAGCTGACACCAGCTCAACAAGAATGCTTAAGATATTAAGTGTAGTTTGAAGATCTTTCGTGTTCTGAAATAAATAGTTTATTTGCTTTATTAAACCATTGTAAATCTGTGATCCCCAAACTCTTTCTGTTCCTGTCAGGAACTACCTATCTTTTACAGATGACCTTTCCAATTTCTCTAAGAACAAATATGCTCAGGTTTCCACTGTTCTCACTTATCACTTCACTCTCTTATTCTTGCCATTTGCAAATAATCTGAGCTATTACTTTCTTAGTACCAACATTATGACAAGACAAAGTAATTTGTCATTTGAATTCATCATCTTCTACTAGATATTACAATTAAATGAATTAAAATGTAAAAGACCCTACAATGGGTTCATGGTGACTACTCAGTCACCTAGCTCCCCTCTCAGAAGATAACTGCTTTATCAGTTTCTTATGTTTCCAGCCAAAGATAATGTGCACACATAAAAGAAATCCATATAAATATGTGTATATACACATTTACCAAATATGAATATACCAAATGGTACTACCCTACAGATACTATTTTGTACATTAATATATTTTTACATATCAATAAGTAGTTTCTTCATTCTTTTTAAGGGCTACAGGATATATTCCATGATATGACTAAGCCATTGTTTATATAACCAGTCACTTACCAATGGGATTTTTTTTTTAATCTTTTGCTATTAAAAAGTTGCAACAAAAAACTATGTACATATATTTACATGGGATCAAACTCCTGGAACTTCTGGGTGAAAGAATATGAGTATTTATTTTGATGGCTATTACTAAATTGATCTTCCTGGAGCAATTTATACTCCCACCAGCAATGTAGAAGAATAACTATTTCCCAAAGTCTGGGCAACCAATCTAATAAGAGAAAATGTTTAAACATTGTACTTGGTTACATTTTTCTTATTAAAAGTGATGCTTGAATGGGGGGGGGAAAAAAACAAAGCAGAATCACTGCCTATTGAAGGAACTGCCTCACCCGCAGAGTAGAGGATTTTACAATGATTACACAGAGGAATTTCAGAATTGCTGTGTATCAGACACTTGCATGGGACTCTTATTCTTCCCCTTCCCAGAAGGAAATGAGTGTTGTCTCTGCTTCACCATTTCAGCTCACAGACTGATTGAACCAAAAAGTCCCATCCAGACCAGGTGGAGAACTGTGCGTTAACCAGAGACCCTTGGCTTAGCATTGGAGGTATTAACCGGACCACTGACTCTTTGGGAGGAATTTGGAAGAATGACAGGCACAGACATTTATTTGTTAAAGAGTGGAGTGTGGCAGCAATATTGCTCTGTGTTCAGCAAACTGATTTCATATTCCTCCTAGGTACACAGCCAAACCACATTTTCCAGCCCTTCTGTAATTACATTTTGTGCCATGTGACTGAGCTCAGGCTATTGGAACCTGAATGAAAGTTGCACTGTATTGCTAGGCTTTACCCAGGCAACACTCCCATACATCAATTGCCACCTCTCACCTCTCACCCCTGCTGACCTCAATAAATTGTGACATGAGCAAATGGGGGAAAAAAACCCAATGATGCTCAGTTTTCAAATGCAATTTGTTTCTTTCTGGGAACTGTCTGTTGATAACCTTAATACATTTCTCAATTGAGTTGATTATTTTTCTTACCAATTTGTGGAAGTTCTTCATATGTCACAGAAATTATACATGAATTTAAACAAAATTATACAAAAAAAACATGAGATTTTTTTCCTCAGATTGCCAAATGTCTATGGTGTTTTTTTCCATGCACTTTTGTTAATATAACTGAATTTATCAATCTTTTCTTCTATAATTCCTGTAGGGTTTTTTCATACTTAGAAAAGCCTTCCTTGTTGTAAGATTATTTAAAATTTTCTTTCATTACTTCCTCTAGTATTATGGTTTTATTTTCCATGTTTAAATATTTGCTTGATATGGAACTGATTTTGGTATAGGAAGTAAGCATCCAACATTATACTTTTCTGCATGGATACCAATTTGTCCCAGCTCTATCCCGCATTGATCTGAAATGCTACCTTTAATTAAGTAGTACTAAATTCCCACAAGTATATTAATTTATTTTGGACTTTCTATTCTAGTACATTGATATCTACTACTATGAGAAATTTATAAACTATGTGAATTACTGAAGTTTTATAATGTTCTCTGATATTTGGAAGGACTAGTCCTTTCTCATTTCTCTTCTTTTTCAGAAATGTCCATTCTAATCTCACTTATTATTTTCCCATTAAACTATAGAAACAAAACTGTTGGTATTTTTATTGAGATTGCTTTAAACTGACAGATCAATTTAGAATAAATAACAACTTTATGTCATTTTTCATAGGAAGTAATTCCTATAAAAAAAAAAAAAAAACATGAACTCACACTGTTCTTTTTTTCCCAGCTCTACTGAGATATAATTGGGCATAGAATATTGTGTAAATTTAAGGTGTACAATGGTATTCACTCCCTATTCTTAACATTGCACTCAATAAAATATAAAATCCTGATTCTGAATATATCTTGTTGCTCCACCCAAAACTTTTACACTGGCATAGAAATTTAATTATTATCAATACAATACAGTTATTCAACCAATATATGTAGCAAACTAAATCTCATGAATATATATCATCTAACATAATAAATGAGAATTTATAATATCAATCATTTATTTTAAGCTAAAGATTATTTCCTAAGCTAGTGCTTTAATTTCTATTACCAATTAGAATGGCCTGTTAAGATTTAAAATACAGTTATCATTATAATCATGGGGAAATATACTTAGAGATTTACCTAATATATATTAGAATGTTTATACCACCATTCCAAATGTTAATTTAAAACATAAAACAAATTTCCATTCATTGGCTTTACCTCTAGGATAAAAATTTTATACTTCATATATTTTTTTTTCTTCAGTACTGGTTGGTATTAATAGGTCCATAAAGTCTGTCAGTGATTTACCTCTAATGTTGACAGCAGAACTTCCATTCCTGTAGAACCTTTGGCTGTCATTTCTTTCCTTGTTTTTTCTGAAAAGTAGAAAAAATTGTCTTCTAAAACACGAAAGAAAAATATTACATATGGTTTTATTATACAGTTAATATAGAATCAACAAGTCTCCATTGGTGGAGTAAACATTTTAAATTGGTTCTTAGGTGTTCCTCCCTCTGATGCTGCTAATTCTATTCTCTGAGGACTTCCAGATATCGGTTTGCGAGATCTTCCTTGCAGTTCATCACAGCTTCTATCGTGGACTAGGTGAACCCTTGTTAGTCCTTCTAAAATCTTAAAATCATCTACATAGTACAGGTACCAAACTGGAAGTGAGATAGGAATGGTAACGGCAGGCCTCTTTATCATCTTTATGACTAGAACTAGAAAACACTTAATCAAATTGGTGAAAACAGAAACCTAGCACCATTTTTAAATGTTTTCATTGAATTAAAATTATTTTAGAGCTACTTCTACAAGAGTCTGGAAACCAGATCACCCAAATGATCCTTTTCATATCACTGAGATAGAAAAAAAATGTGTAAATTATTTCTATTATTTAAAGGTTTCCAGAGCTTCTCCTCAATTCTCCTTTGATTAACAAGAGAAGAAAGGGGAGCATTTGAGAACTTGCTCCCCAGCACGTCGTCAGTTTTGGCTCAAACTCATAAAAATTCTTTACAGGTTTGAACGTTTCTTATATTGGCATATAGTTGGCATAGTCAGCAGGATTCTGAAGAAGTCCACCTGTGGACCCAAACCCAGTGCTAGGTACAAGGAAGGGCCCATTGTGTCCCACTGGCTCCCCGCTTTGCATCAGGTGAACCTGAGTACGTTTTCTCTCAGAATTCTGGGCCTCCTTGCTTTAAGTAGCAGGCCAAGACTTTATTTGACCTGTTTTTAGAAAATCCTCAAGGTGGATAAGGGTTGAGATAACCCAGAAAAAAAAAAATTTTATGCTCTTAATGCCAGCTTTTATTGGATTGCTTACTGAGAGTCTAAACAAAATCTTTATTGCTTAAATGAGATACCGAACTCTCTTTAGGTCTGAAAGAGCAAGGACACTTGCTTCCCCAACCCAAATACCCAATAGGGTGATGATAGTTGTTGCAAATCCCTGAATCCAGAGTGGAAAGATAGGTGCCACCAGGCGTCAAGTGCAGTAATGCAGTCAATCCCGGAGAAGCTAGTGGGAGCCTAAGGGGGCTGGGGTAAAGGCAGGGTACCCTAAAATGGTTCACTGAGAAAGGGGGTGGGGGTTAAGCCTTAGAAAGGGTTGTGGTTCTGGTGGCATCCAGGAAGCTCTCACTGGCTCTTGCTCAGGTATTCTTAGGTGACTAAGAATCTTTGTGGGGTTGCCTAAGGAAAAATTTCCTCTAGATGTGAAACAGTCTTATAGGGATATTCAATGCCTGTGGCTCATCTGGACACATGCACATAAAGATTATAATTAAACGTATAATTAGATTTAATTCACTAATGTTTTAATTGGGATTTTTCATTTATGTTCCTAAATGCAAAGTCAATACTTTTCTTCTCTTGTACTCTCTGTCAAGGTTTTGTCACCCACTCAGTAGCACTGGTTTCCTATAACAGATGTCATTTACTGAACATTTTTAACATTCTTTTTACATGTTTCTCATGTAAATCTTATAATAATCACATCATTTTTCTTATATTTATTTCAGAGATGGTGCAGCTAAGTCCTAGAGATTCAAACTTCCCTAAGGTCACCTAGCCATTGAATGACAGAGCCTGCATTTCAGAGTGGGGGGACCATACTTATAACCAATGTTATATGCTACCTGACATTTTTTTGTCAACATTCTAAAACAAGTAGCACTGTAATTAGGTATTGTTTGAAAATTGGGGCAGGGGGGATTTCATACATAAGTAAAGTCACAATCAATTTTTAGAAATAAAGCCTTGAAGGTCAATTTCTTCCACAGTAATTCCATTTTCTACTTCTTGAGTCTATTTGAGGAAGTTAGATTTTTATAGAACAATCTACTATCAAAAGTTTGAACATTCTTAGCATCTACTTTTAAAGTTAAAAAAGCATTCCTAAAACAAGAGATTAAAGCTTACCTTGAAAGGCCGGCTGAGTAGCTCAGTTGGTTAAGAGCTTGCTCAAGAGTGCGAGCTCTGAGCAACAGTGGTTTGAGTCCCACCCGAGCTGAGCTGCCACTGAGCTGCCAACAGGTGGCAGGGTGGCTCAGCTAAAAATAATAATAATAATAATAAAGCTTACCTTGACTTTGAGCCAGATGAAGAATTTTTGCTGTAACATATCTGGCAGTATCTGATTCTGTGGATTCAGTATTGATCTTCTCCAGCTGAGCCAGGAGTCCTACAATCCGAGAATTATTGGTAAGGCTAAAAATAAAAAGAATGTTATTTTACATTAGGGTACATTCTACATCAATTGTAAATACAATACTATAAAGATCACTGTTAAATAAAAAAACTCTACCCTTCTAAAAACATGAAACATTTATACATGTCACATTCCTTTACTGCCTTTTTGCTTAACATTGCTAAAATTCTATTAAGTGAGAAACACATTTTATTAATATCTCAGAAAACCACAAATGTGCATTTAACCCCCTACAGCAATCATACATCACACCCTGAAAGTTCACGTTTCCACTTTCCAAGAGGATTTTTTACACTTTCTCTGTTCTCCTAAAAACTCTAACCATCCCTTCCACCCCACTCCATTCTCATTTAGTGCTGTACTTCATAACTGCTATAAAATCAAACAAGAACATACTCATCTTCCCACCACCAGATCCTCAAACCTATCTGATTCTCTACCCACATTCTTTCTTCCTAGTTCCCCATTCATTATATAGTTGCATATTTGGTACTTTCTAGGTGTTGCCAACAATAAAACAAAAATTTCTGACCCGCATAGAGTGAACATTCTAATGATAACAAACTAAATACATAAATAATTATACAGTATTAAGGTTGTTGGAAAGTGCTATGGAGAAAAAAGCAAGTTTGGAAGAATAAAAAGTGTGGGGGCAAAAGGGGTACAATTTTAGAGTGGTCAGGGAAAAAACCTCAACGAAAGAATACCGTTTAGGAAAAGGCCTGAAAGAAGTAATAGAGTGAGCTGTGCAGATACCTGCAAAAAG
>NW_017731982.1:765744-771362 GCF_001890085.2 Hipposideros armiger
TTCTAACTGGTTGTGTTTTATGATTTCTCTATCCTTCTTTATGTCCTGACTAAGTTCCTTAAACATTCTTATCATCAATGTTCTAAACTCTGTCTCTGAAAGGATGGATACCTCTGTTTCATTCAGTTCAATTTCTAAAGGTTTCTTCTGATCTTTTACTTGGGACATGTTTCTTTTTTTCTTCATCTGGCTGTCGCTCTGTGATTGCTTCGATGTATTATATAGATCACCAGCGAGCGAGTCTGTGTGCCGGCTCCACTGAGCTGCCCTCAGCCTCACCAAGTTGAGCAAAGAGAGTCCTCACTAATTTCTACTGCCAGCTATCTACTGCCACTCCTCTTCCCAGAAAAGTAACTCTGGACTGATGAGCTCGGTGTGGGGCTGGAGGGTCTCTACCCCAACCAGAGAAGCCTCCCCACTGCCAAGGTGTCCCTCATGGGGTTTGCCCTCTCTCATCTCCGCCCCTCCTACCAGACTCGACGTGGCCTCCTCTTTAAGTCCTTTGTTTAGAGGTTCTGTTCATCTAGTGTTCAGGGGACTTCCGAGGTTGAATGATGTATAAATTATTTGTAATTTTGGTGTGATCCTGGGAGGCAGTTGGCACAGCGTCTGTCTATTCCGCCATGTTACCAGAAGTCCTTCTACTGGGATTTTAGGTAAGTGTTTGTGGCTAACTGCTAACTTTCCCCCATATCTGCTCTATCGTTCACAGTAACAACAGTGTTAGCCAGGCATATGGCCACCCTGGTAAAACCACATTTCTCAGCCTTATTTTTAGCTTAACAGAGAAGTTGGTGTAGGCCAAGTTAGAGGTTCTCAACTGGGGAGTAAGGGGGCATCTAAATACCTTTATACTCTTAAAAATTATTAGAGACCCCCCCAAAAAACAACTATTATTTTTGTGGGATAAAAGAGGAATAAGTCTGACAAACAATCTAAAGACCAGTATACTGAAAACTACAAAATACTGCTGGAAGAAATTAAATATCATAAGTAAGATATACCATGTTCAAGGATAAGAAGGACTTGACATTGTTAAGATGTCAATTCTCCCCAAACTGATCTATAGATTCAAGGCAATCCACATCAAAACCCAGCAGGCTACTGTGTAAAAATTGTCAAACTGATGTGAAATTCCTAGGGAAAATGCAAAGAAACCTAAAATAGGACAAATTTTGAAAAAATAAAAATTGGTGGAGTAACATTAATTTTGAGACTCAATATAAAGCTACAGTTGTCAAGGCAGTGAGGTATTGTCACTAAGATAGACATCTAGATGAATGGAACAAAACAGTCCAAAAACAGACCCACACATACATGGACAACTGATTTTTGACAAAGGCACCAAGGCAATTTAATGGAGACAGGATAGTTACTCCAAAAGCTGCAACAATTAGATATCCATATGCACAAAAAAGAAAAGAAAAGAAAAAAAAACTTCTATCCATATCTCATGCTATATATAAAAGTTAACTCAAAAACAAGCACAGGCCTAAATATTAAAACTATAAAAGTTCTAGAAGAAAATATTGTTAAACATGGGTTATGGAAATATTTTAGATAAGACTCTAAAAGCATAATCCATAAAAGAATAAACAAAACAGATATTATCTAAATTTGAAAACTTCTTTAAAAAATACTGTTTAGAATATGAAAAGACAAAACTGGAAAAAAATGTTTATATCTGATAAAGGAATTGTACGTGTAATATATAAAGAACTTCGAAAACTCAATAAAAACAACAAATACTCCAATTTAAAAACTGGGAGAAAGATTTGGAAAGATACTTCACCAAATAAGATACGCTGAAGGCAAATAAATGCAAGAAAAGATGCTCAACACCATTAGTAATTAGAGAAATACAAATTAAAATCACAATGAGGTATCAACACACCCCTATTAAAAAGGCTACAATTTTAAAATAGTGACCATAAAATTTAAGAATTTTAAAAAAAATTACCATGCCATGTGTTGATAAGAAGGTAGAAAGCTACAACTCTCATATACTGCTGGAAGGAACGTAAGATGATATAACATCTTTGGAAAACAGGTTGTTGGTAGCTTCCTAAAAAGAAACATAGGCCTACCATATATATTATTCAGCCATCCCATTCCTAGGTATCTGGCCAAGAGAAAAGACAGCATAAGTCCATACAAATACTAGTACACAAATGCTCATAACAGCCTTATCTGTAATAGCCAAAAGCTGGAAACAACCGAAATGTCCAAAAACTGTGGTAAACAAATTATGGTATATCTATCTAATGGAATACTACTTAGTAACAAAACAAAAAAAAAAAATATATATATATATATATATATATATATGAATAATACACAAGAGATCTCAAAATAACTATGCTGAGTAAAAGAAGCCATGGACACACCCCTACCTTCTCCCCCGCCCCTCCCCGCCAAAAAAAAAGACATACTGTATAATTCCATTTATATAAAGTTCTAGGAACACAAACAAATCTGTATTAACAGAAAGTAGATTAGTGATTGCATGGAGCGAGGGATGGGGCAGGAGGGAAGGATTACAAAGGGGCACCAGGAATCAAATAATGAATATGTTCATTATTGTGACTGATAGGATGGTTTCACAGGTATACATAGGCCAAACTTACCAAACTATACTCTTCTGTGGACCTCACAATTTAACACTTCACTATATACTGGTTAAATCGCCATACTGCATTTGTTCAGGTATCCTCAATCAGATGACAAACTTTATGTAAAAAGAGAATAGGACTAATTTTTTTTAGAACACTCTCAACACCCTTTTTCTGTAAAACACTGTGTGAAGTGATATTTATGGTTCTTTTCTACCCCTACAGATTTAGTGCTGAGCTAGAAAAAAGTATTTCATAGGGCCGGCTGAGTGGCGCGTTGGTTAAGAGCTGGCTTGGGACGCCAAAGGGCCCTGGTTCGGATCCCACATATGAGGGCCAGTGACACTGCCCTCTACAGCTAAGATGCTGAACAACAGCTCAANAAACTTGGTTAACTGTTTGTCCAGTTGGTACAAATTCATAATGAATAATCCCTCTGATATCAAAAAAGGTTAGCAACATCGTTGCAACAAGTTCACAGACTCAATTGTCACACCTCGTATATCATGACATATTGAACTCAGAAGCAGATAAGAGAATCTAGCTGTCTTCCATTAAGCCAAACATTAAAGAGATTTGAAAACCATAATAAAACCAATGCCACTCTTTTCACTATTTTGAAAATATAATTATTTTTAATATAAAATGTTATGTTATTATGCATTGGGTTTATTATTTCTAAATGAGTAACTTTTTAATTTCTCAGTTTTAATTTATAATATGGTCAGTATCAATAGATCAAATAACCAACATCAACAAAAACATTCTGGAATCTTCATTAATTTAAGAGCACAAAGAGATCCTGACCTAAACCTGTTCTAGATTTATCTTGCACATTCCGTGTTCCCGGTCTGGAATTGACCTTTTCTCCAGTTATTTTTGGAGTGCATACTAGAGAAAATACATCTTTAAAAATAGTTCCATAATCCACAAAGATTTAAGAGAAATTTGCATTATAGACACCAAAATTCTGAAAGTTAATAATTGAGTGTGGTTTTTTTTTAATTTTATCCAGGTGTTTTTCTCTTAAAGGTCATGTGTTAGCATTTTTCAGTAACTAACCATTTTTCAGTAGCTAATAAAACACCTACTATTCAAAAAATTCAAAAACATACAAAACACACTAAGCATAACACATATTCTATTCGATTCCAAATTAAGAGTTTATTTTGTCAGTAACTCTTACAATTTTAAATTGAATTATACCACTATAAAAAATAAAACTTTCATCTAAGTTTCATCTAAGTAATTTCTTTCTGAGATTCGTGTTCTTTCAAATGATACATCGATGGATGAATTTCTGAAGGAAGGCAAATAAATGGAAATTCAGAACATAGGCAAGTCAATGTCCCTATTTATACATTTTTCATCTACAGAATGAAAACTGAACAACATATTCTAAAGCACCCTCAACTCAGCTCTAAAATTTGAAGGCTGTTTGTGGACACTAATGTTGAGAGAAATCACAGGGCAAACACCAGAGGGCAGCTCTACCTTCTGATTAATTTTTTAGACTTTGGAAAATCTGAGGATGAAGGCGTAAAAAATAAATAAATAAAAGCTAACACAACTAGCTATTCAATGAGCAATTTAAAATGTAGCTTCCTCACCTTACTCATTTTTTTAGCTGAATCAAAATGAAGCTAAGATCAACCTTCACAAGTTCCATTTATAATTGTTAACTATTTTATAGTGAGAAAAATCATGGAATTGAAAATATGATCAATGTAAAACACATCATATCAAGATAACTTTCCAATGAACATTTTAAATACATTATCACGCTAATATTCATTTCACTGTAGTAGTCTTCTATGCTTTTGATTCTTTGAGTTTATACTCAATCTTAGAGCTATTTTCCTACAAATATAAATTTTCTTGAATATTACAAAAGTCCCAATGGTGTAGAGATATTACCTTTGGAACAAATAATTTCCCAAGCAAATGCAAGAATTATAGAACCTGTCTTCATATTATGAATAAATTTTATTACATCTCCTTAAAATGTAAATCAAATGCAGAAAATAAGGATGTCCTCATAAATAAGGTAGACATCCAATAGAAAAAAAAATCCATTAAAATATACTAAAGTTTTAGACTTAAACAGGACTCACAGAAATTATGATTTAATTTCAAACAATATGGTTTTATTTCCAAAATGCACATTATCCTTCAGGAATGTTTTTTCATTTATAACTCTTTTTTATTTTTATTATCTTGTTTTTATCACATTTTTACTGTTTCTCTCAATATAATAAAACACAACTGTTTTTTTCTCATCATAAATCAAAGAACATGAAAAATATAAATTTCATTATTCTTTTGTGGAAAGTTATTTAAATATGTAAGGAAAACAATATTCTTCAAACTAGAAGCGAATAACACTTCTCTGACTATTTCTTATGTAATAATTAAATGCAATAAAGGCTTACCAATCACTAGCTCAATACTACCAAGTGATCTGTTAAAAGACAACCAGTAAAAAGCTTGTTAAAATTTTAAACTACTTAAATTTATACTGGTATCACAATAATTAGTCAAGTAGTCTTTTAAATTCCTTCATCAAAGTTAATTAAATGCTAATTATTTTATATTCATTATTTTTAACAACTTCTATGGTCACATTCTACTGGGATTTTACTGCAATGCTGGCTTGGTGGTAATGAATTCCTTAAGCTTATTATTTTCTGAGAAGCTCTTTATCTCTCCCTCAATTTTAAGTGATAGCTGTGCTGGGTAGAGCAATCTTGGTTGTAGGCCTTTATTTTGCATCACTTTGAATATTTCCTGCCACTCCCTTCTAGCCTGCAGTTTCTGTAGAAAAGTCAGCTGTTAGTCTTATAGGGGTTCCTTTGTATGTAACCTGCTGTCTTTCTCTTGCTGCTTTTAGGATCCTGTCTTTGTCTTTAACCTTTGCCATTTTTACTATGATGTATCCTGGTGTGGACCTGTTTGGGTTCAGCTTGTTTGGAACTCTCTGCACTTCCTGGGCTTGTATGTCGATTT
>NW_017731982.1:774914-782499 GCF_001890085.2 Hipposideros armiger
CCCTTCCCCCAATTCCCCAGCGCTATTCCCATTCCCCAATTACCCAATAAAAAAAAAATCTTAAAAAAAAATTATTTCATAAATACCCCATGGTTGAGAAATAAATCTAAAAGGGGCAAAAAATAAATAAATAAACCAGAGAGAGTATCTATAGAAGTCTCCGAGATACAGACAGCATATAATAAATTTTCTGTGCTTTGATCAAGTCTGATGTAGGATAATAAATTCAGGACCATACCTAGAAGTACAGTTTGCTCTTTGACTTACAATGGGTTACATCCTGATAAACCCATCATAAGTTGAAAATATCTGGTGAAAAATGCGTTTCATACACCTAACCTACTGAACATCATAGCTTAGCGTAGCCTACCTTAAACATGCTCAGAACACTTACATTAGCCTCCAGTTAGGCAAAAATAATCCCACAGCTACTTCCCAGCATCACAAGAGAGTATTGTACCACATTATCACTAGTCCAGGAAAAGATAAAATTCAAAGTGCAGTTTCTACTGAATGTGTATAACTTTTTCACCATAGTAAAGTAGAAAAATCATAGGTCAAACCATTGTTAAGTTGGGGACCATCTGTATATATCCCCCTTCTTAGATCCCTGGAAGACATTTTTATGAGTTCTCAGATACAATCAGTCTTAATATGCCACACTATAAGAAGGGAGAAGAAAGATTTTGACCCTATTCTATCTCAATTCACCTTACTGCACTCAGCTTTCTTCAGCAATAAGGCAAGTACCACTAAAAATTATAATTTCCTTTAGATGAAGATAATCTGCAGTGATCCCAACTTAGTAAGCCTAAAACAATAACAACAAAAAACAATAAGTATCCAGTAAAATGTATTTCAGGACAAATTAATGAAAACTGACCTTAGGAGCCAAAAGTTTTCGAACTTGTAGAACATCATAGTCTTATGAACAATGATTTAGTAATTTTAGATAGTTTAGCTAATCAGTTGAAACAGCGTTATTTGTTTGTCCTAATCCAAAAAGTAAGACTGGTGCTCCTTTTTAAAACACAAACAATGCCTAATTCCTTTCCTACAGAAATTACATAAATACTTTAACAATTAAATTTGTTATAATGTATTACATAGTTAATAACTGGAAAACCTAACAATTTAAGGAACAAATCTTATCTAAATAAACTATGAGTATACTTCTCATTATTAAACAGATTCAAAGCATACCTATAAATGCAAAGTTAATAAACATGTAAATATAAAATACAACATGGCTACAAAGCAGAAACCTTGATTGTTATCAATATTAATAAGCTGTCATTTACTCAGCTGGCCAGGCACTATTTAATCTTCACAACTTTATAATAACAGCATTATTATTAACCCCATTTTGTAGATGAGAACACTGAGGCTTAACAGTTAAGCAATCTAGCTAAGAAAATGCCAAAATAAAATCAATCAAATTTGTCTTTTAACTGAGAGTCCACAGTAAAACCAATGCTAAAACAATTTTTTGAAACAGGAGAGCTTTAATAGAGATGATGCTTTAACTCGGGTCAGTTAAATTTTTTCTGTAAAGGGCCAGATAGTATTTATTTTAGGCACTGTGGGCCATGTAGTCTCTGTCACAACTACTCAACATTGCCTCTGAGATACAAAAGTGACCAGACAAAAAATGAATAAGCACAGCTCTGTTCCAATAAACTTTATTTATGTACAATGAAATTTGAATTTCATATAATATTCATGCATCATAAAGTATTATTCTTTTTACTTTTTCCCCAAACCATTTAGCTCACAGGCCACACAAAAACAAGCTGTGAGCCAGATTTGGCCCAGGGGGTCATAGTTTGCTGACTCCAGTTTTAACTGAAAAGCTAAATATTAACAAAATAATATAAGTACAGTTGACCCTTGGACAGCATTTGGACTAGAAGCACCAACCCCCACCCACACACTTGAAAATTCATATATAACTGTGTGTGTGTGTGTGTGTGTGTGTGTGTGTGCGCGCACATGTGCGCGTTTCTTTTTTAAATTTTATTTTTATTAAATTGATTGGGGTGATACTGGTTAGTAAAATTATATAAGATTCAAGTGTATAATTCTATTATACATCATCTATATATTGCATTTTGTGTTCATCACCCAGAGTCAGTTTCTCTTCCATCACCCTTTTGACTCCCTAAAAATTTAGTTGTCCCTCAGTATCCACAGGGTATTAGTTCCAGGACCCCCAACGGACACCAAAATCTGTGGATGCTCAAGTCCCCTATATAAATTGTGTAGATCAATGCATACAGTTGTCCCTCAGCATCAGCGGAAATCCAGCTGTGGATTGAAAACAGTATAGGTATTTATGGAAAAAAAAAATCCATGTAGAGGGGACCCACACAGTTAAAACATGTTATTCATGGGTCAACTGTATAACATACTATTATTTAAACATAAATAACATTTTAAGTAATGAGTTTCAAATAACTGCTTCATGTCTATTTCTGTAATTTATACATATCAGTATTTAGAATTACAGTACCTTTTCTCTGATACCACTTTTAATTTGCTCATCTTGAGTTACTTCATTTCACCATTGCAGATAATCTAAAAAATAAAAAAAAAATTTAAAAAGTAATATTAAAAACAGAATTCTGTTTTCTATATATTAGATGTCATAAAAGTTATACAACTTGAAGTTTTATTATGGGTAACACAAGATAACACTGGAAACCTCCCCAATTCCCCAATAAAATCTTTAAAAAAAAAAAATCACTCTGGGCGATGAAATGAAAAAAGTTCTATTTGAAGCTATAAAAAATGATCAACTTTATTAAACAAAAAGTTGTTCATTCATTCATTCAAAAAACGGGCAGCCACATGGCTCAGTGTGCAACAAGGTTGCTGGTTCGACTCCAGCATGGGATGGTGGACTACACCCTCAATCCTCCCCAACCCTACTCCCACCCTTCCACCCCCGCAACTAGATTGAAAGCTGTGATTGAACTTGGAGCTGAGCTTGCGCCCACCACAACTAAGATTGAAGGACAACAACTTGATCTGGAGCTGATGGGTCCTGGAAACACACAATGTTCCCCTTCCCCAATTCCCCAACACTGTTCCCCTCCCCAATTCCCCAATAAAATCTCAAAAAAAAAAAAAAAACCTCTGGGAGATGAAATGAAATAAGTTCTATTTGAAGCTATAAAAATAATCAACTTGGGACCAGCCGAGTGGCTCAGCTGGTTAAGAGCTCGCTTGGGAGCGAAGCTCTGCGCAGCAGGGCTGCAGTTTGGATTCCACATGAGGGCCAGTGACGCTCACCCTCTACAACTAAGATGATGAACAACAGCTCCACCTGGAGCTGGGCTGCTGTGAGTCGCCAGCGATGGTGTAGGCTGCAGCGGGGCTGCAGTGGGCTGCCGTGAGCTATGTGAGCTGCCAGGAGCCACTGTGAGTGGCCGACCAATGACCCACGACCAATTGCCTCACCCGGGAAGAGCACAATGATCATACCAACATGGGCCAGTGAAGCAACGTCCTCCACAACTAGACTGAAGAAAAAACAGCAATTTGTCTACCTGTTTATTCCCCTTCCCCAATTCCCCAATGCTGTTCCCCTCCCCCCAATTCCCCAATAAAATCTTTAAAAAAAAAAAAGATGAACTTGATTAAACAAAAACCCGTTCATTCAAAACACCCTGCACAGAGAGTACATAAAACTCCTGCTATGTGCAGAAATCTAGTGACTTAGCAGATATAGAGTTCTCAACAGGTGTCTGAGCTGAAAGGTGAATAGCTGGAGTATTTTCACACAGTGGGTCAGATTTTGCTAAGTGCTAGGAGGATGAAGAATGGCTGCTAAAACCAGCCAACTTAGCAAACACTTGTTGTCACATGAAACAACTGAACAGCTCTCTGCAAGGCCTTAAAAGAAAATATTTTGACTTCAAGTGACAAGATCCTTGGGGGGAAAAATCATGTGACAAAAGAAAATCATAAAATGTTCCTATTGTTGCTTGGGCTCAAGAGCTGAAAAGGATATCCACAAATCTCTGCTAATCTAGAGGAACAAAATTATAAAACAAAATTAAACAGTATTTTCCCTTCTTTCACACAAATGCAAAAATGAATGAGCAACTTTCTCTGAATCTTCTGCTCAGGCTGAGAACTTGACTTTGAGGAGGAAGAATTTTATGTATGATTATACACACAAGACGAGATTTACTGATCTGTCCCTAAAAAAGTTCTAGATTTCTATGAAAGAGTAGTGTCCTACAAATCACAGGAAAGTAATAAACATCTGGCTGCAAGTTTTCAACTTTTTATGCAAGGAATTTTTTTGTTGTTTAACAAGCATCAAGAGCAAGGAGGAAATCATCTCATGTCAGTTGAAAATGAAATCTGTGAATGGTTATTTCAAGTTCATCAAAAGAAAGCAAAAATAAGTTTCATATGAAAGAGAAAAACTTCATTCTTTATTTTTAGTTTTAAAAAATAAGTTTATTGTATAAAGCCTTTTAAAAGGTACATTAGACTTCAAAATTTAACACTTTGTGCATCAAAGAACATTATCAAGAAGTGAAAAGACAATCTACAAAATAAGGGAAAATACTTGTAAATCATATATCTGATAAGGGTTTAATATCCAGAATATAACAAGAATGCCTAATTTCAACAACCAAAAGATAACTCCAGCTAGTTCCACCCTCAGCCAAACCAACTGTACTCCATTCATCCTAAACCTAACTAATTTCAGTCCCCTTCCAGCTCTCAGAATTATTCAAAACAAACTAATCACATCCTCCCATAGTGAAGGGGTGGGGGGGGGGTCACTTTGTCCTTTTGTTACTACAAAGCCTGCCTCCCATAGGCCCTGTGTCTGGTTCACTCTATTCCCAAGTGTAGCCCCCATGTGGAATGCAGTATGTCCCTTTCCCAGGTTGTATATATATGACTAGCAAATTCTGTCAAGCTCATCTGACCCGTGTCAGATAGTACCCATCTCATACCATTTAGAACAGAAGATCCCTCCTTCACCGATGGATTGAATTGGCGGCGATAAAAACAATTATTATACCTAAACTTTCTGTTCAAACTAATATCACAGCTGTAGATGTTATCATTTTTAAGGAGTTGTTCCCTGAGACCTAAAAATTATTTGATGGATCCTCTAGGGTATGAAGATTGAGAAAGGCTAGTCTAGTCTCTCGTAGGCAGGGCTGGTGCAGACCAGGTCGGGTCCTGGGCCAGTGTGGTTCTATAGCTGGTAAGTATAACAGGAGATTCCTGATCACCATAGCCTCCTGACCACAACAGTTTCCTGACTTTAAAAGAGCAGTGTGGTTCTAGCAATGAAGACCCAGGAGCAACTTTGTGATTACACAGGGGGCCCCTTAATCATAGGAGAAATAATACCTCCCTTGGTTTCTCAGCTCTGTGCAGAGGTTTTGGAAGTTGTTCCTTGATGCTCAACCTACAGTCTCTTTCTTTAGATCTCCGAACAATTCTGTGAACCACTTCATACCTGTGCCAGTCATTGATTTACTGGCCCTCATCTCCAAATTCACCTTTTGCACATTCTGTGAAAATGGATTTAAAATATCCATTTCTTTGCCAGCTGACATGATATTGAGCTCTGTCGAAAGGGCACTGGAAAGACATTGCAGGGAAAAGGATTTTGCTTCTGGTTCCAGTGTGCTCACTTGGCTGCCACAAGGACGGCTTCTCCAGCAACAGGCTCCTGCAGCACCAGCAGCTTCTCCAATAGGAGGCCAGGCAGTTTGGTAGCAAAGTGGCTCTGGTGAGACATCTCCCCATAAACAGCTTTCCCTGGTATCCTAGGGGGTGGACATCCAGCAAATTCTACTAGTGCCGCCACCGCTACTTGCCTTGACCTTGTCCTTTTCCAACAAGGTCTAAACCTCAATGGGGAAGGAGGATCCACTCTATCTCAGCCCTAGAAGTAGCAACTGCTCTTTATATCAGCTATCCATATATTATATTCCTTAGAGTTATCTTTACTTCTTACTGATAAATCCCTCATTGCTCCAATCCCCTGTTAGAGTCAATAATTCTTTATATAAATATTCCCCTATTAAATTACTGTGTGGTGTCTATCTCCTGATTGGACCAAACTGATACAACCCACAATTCTCCAAGCTATTTAGTGCCATATGGTAAATAAACCCTCTCTGCTTACGGTATCTAGAGGAGATTCTGTTCTCTACAACTGAATCTTCACTGTTTTCTTTTTCAATAAAGAATTGAGTGGGGGCGGGGGGAATCGTACAATAGCCTCAGAGATTAATCTGTGACATCATTTTTTTAATTAGGAAGGGATACCAATTATGCATAGCCAGAGTTAAGAATGGCTACTGAGGATTATATTCCCAGGTCTATTAAATATTTTAATTGTAATATTAACTCCATCTTAGGCTATTATCATTCCTGTTATGTCTAACCAAGTATTTAAAAACTTAGTCTAGGGCCGGCTGAGTGGCGCGTTGGTTAAGACTGGCTTGGGANGAAAAGAACGTGGTTATTTGGAGCCTTGTAAGCCACTGAAAGGACTTCTGCTTTTACACTAAGTGAAATGGGAACTTTTTGAGCAGAAGAGTGATGTGCTCTGACTTGCCTTTAAAAGGCTCTCTTTGGCTGGTATGTTGAGACTCAAAGAACAATCCCTCCACTTCTATACTTGACCCCAGCCCTTCCTGAATTCTCAATGTATAATATTTGCTCCATCAATTAATCTTTCTCTGATTCACCATCTCTCTCCCTGTCAACTGGATCATACCCACTGGCACACAAATATGATCTAGGCGCTCCCACTAGCTACCACCCCAATTCTCTGCTACTCCTTGAATGAGATGTATTTGCTCTCTCCATTTCCTCACAAAATACTGAATTCTTCAAACTACTAGTTTGCCTTCTATGCCCTAAGGTCTTCCCAAAACCTCCTGTGGTCCCTTTTTTCCTCATCATACTCAATATCTCAGCACTATCCAAATCAGATAGCTTCCTCTTTCTACAGACACTTTCTTCTTTGAGCTTCAATGACTCCATACTTTCCTGATTTTCTTCCTATCAACACTGCTTTTAGATCTCCTCTACTGGCTCTTCCTCTGACACACCTCTAGACAGGGAAGTCTCCCCCCACTTCTCTATCCCCAGCCCTCTTCTCTTCACTCTCTCCACTATTCTGCCCTGAGTGACTTCACCTAATCCCACAGCTGTAATTATACTCTATATGCTGCCTGGCTCCTACATTCAATTCCAACCTCAGCCTTTGAGAGTTTACCTAATCTAACAAGCCCAACATAAAAAAACTTGTTTCCTCCTCTCAACCTATTTCTCTTCCAATGTTAACCCTCCCAAGCTTGTATCTAGACCCCCTTTCCTGCACACCAACCCAATACCACCAGCTCCATCTCTAAAAAAATCTCAAATCCATCTGCTTCTCTTCGCATCTGCTATTACTACCCAAGTCCAAGAAATCCTCATCTCTCATTGGAAACTGCAGCCTCCTAACTAGTCTGCTTTCATTCTTCTTTCCCAATAATCCATTTTTCAGTGACTTCTTTTAACTTATTTTGAAATAATTATAGACTCC
>NW_017731982.1:785109-827886 GCF_001890085.2 Hipposideros armiger
TCTCTCTCTCTCTCTCTCTCTCTCTCTCTCTCTCTCTCTCTCATTTTCTTTAACAGTTAATTTATACAAATCAGAAACCAAAAGAGGTCTATGCATTGCATTCATCTTTTAATCTACATGTTTCTTATCACTCTTCCTTTTCTTCCCCCCCACCCCCCACCATTATTTGTCAATGAAGCTTAGATGTTTGTCCTACAGTTTCCCACATTCTGGATTTTGCCAATTACATACTCATGGAGTCATTAATATATTTGTCTATCCTCTATATTTTCTGTAAAGTGGTAGTTGAATTTAAAGGCCTAAGCTGATTAAGGCTTTATTTGGTGACAAATATGGTACTGTAATCTTCCATAAGGAGGAAAATAGTATCTGGTTATCTTACTTTTGTAATATAGACAGTCACTGGTCACCATTGTCTAGATCCATTATTCCATTAAGGATTGAAAAATAGTAATACTCTATCATTCCATTCCTTCTTCATTTGTTAACTAGAATAACTCCATAAAGAGAAAAATCCCTTATTTGATTATCCATAGGTACAATTCACCAAATAAAAGCAAAATAAATGTTAGCTTTTTAATTGATCTACATTTACCAATTTTCAGAAGAATGAGGTCATGCCCTAAAATCCTCCCCAGGTAACCAATAAAGTATTTTGGTTTCACGTTATCAATATGAACTCACAGGTTTAAACACATTAGATACGTTTTATCCACTGCAGTTATTAAGCTCAGATTGTCCCATCTTTGATCAATGGGAGCCTCTTCAAGTTGGCTCCCGAGTCCTTTTGATATGATATTAGTCTTGGATAGCTTTTTGGCTTTCTGGTATAGCAAGACTGTTATTGGCCAGCAGTCGTCAATGTACTCTACAAAACACTGAGCATACCTGAGACTCTTTCAGAAAATCTGCAAGGTCAAAAACTAGTTTCATAAAAATACTAAGACATTATTTGACACTGTATTGACATGTGCACTGATGGTCTGAAGGTAATGGTGAGTAAAGTGCAGGCACCATGGCACAAATCAGGTTGTCACACCAAACTGTACAAGTAGTCACCGTGTTCTTCAACACAGTGCACTCAGTTAGCAACAAAAATGCCAGTTTCACCTATGAGTACACATCTTTTCAATATTCTGTGTGTGCATAAACATTTCCAGTACACACCAAAATATGATGTTTACCGTGGGGGAAAACTGTGTAACTGTTTAAACTACAGGCTGAACTAGCCACTTTTTTCATAGAACATCATTTTTACTTTAAAAAACAACTGACAAACAATGACTATTCAGACTAGGGTATTTGGGCATACAGTTTTTGGAAATTAAAAAAAAAAAGTGAATCTATCATTTCAAGGAAACAACTGATCGATTTGTTGCCAATGATAAAACTTGAGCTTTTGAGCAAAAACTAGAATTTTGAACAACATGGATCTACCATCATGACCTTGACAGCTCCTCGCTAACTAAAGAATTATCTGATAAAAATCCATGGTGATATTAATGTGATTTTTTTGTAATAAAATGTATCAAAATTTAGAAGATCTGCATAACTCTTGGAATCAATTATTTTCCAAATGACCAACATTTGATGTTACAAATTCAGATATGGGTAAAAGAACCATTCAAAGTGCAAGTGAGACCAATGAATTTTAATGTAACAGAAAATAAAAAGTTCACTAATATGGTTTCAGATTCCACATTGCAACTAACCTAAAAGAAACTACCACATACCTAGTTTTAGTGTAATATCAAATAATATCCATTTCAATTTAAATTTCACATATGGCTTTATTTCCAAAGTGCATTATTATTATTCAGAAATGTTTATTCCTCATCTATAACTATTACTCTTACTTTAATCATTTTTTACTATTTCGCTCCAAATACTAAACATACAACTTTACTTTCCTCCATAAATCAAAGGACAATTATACACAATTATCTGAAAAGGCCTTTTATTCAAGTACTCCTTTTTCCAATTACAAATTTATGTGTGCCCAAATTGCTTTCATACCCTACAAGAACACCACACACAGTAAATATATATATGTATAATATACATATTGATACATACAAGGTCTGACAATCAAGTTTGCGAACTCATCCTAGAAAAAGTGCTACATACCTCACTGCTGAATATCACTATGGTCACCTTCAAAANAGCAACTTGTCTGTTCCCCTTCCCCCAAATTCCCCAGCGCTGTTCCCATCCCCCCAATTCCCCAATAAAAATCTTAAAAAAAAAAAAGACTCCCAGGAAGTTGCAAAAATAATAGGTCCTTTGTACTTCTCACCTATTTTCCCCATGGTTACACTTCACATAACTGGAATAATAGCAAAACCAGGAAATTGACATAGGTAAGTGTATAGTTCTATGCCATTTTGTCACTGTGTAGATTTGTGTGACCATTAATCTAATCCAATTGTTACCCAGCTAAAAACCCTTCAATGGCTTCCCATCAGACTTTAAGTGAAATCTTACTTTTTTGTCACAGCCTAATAGGCCTTTCATCATCTGGCCTCCATCTACCTCTCAGACTTTATTTCTCACTTTTCCCTCATGCACTGGGCCTTCCTTCTATCAGTTCCTTGAATACAGGAAGCTTTTCCCAACATCAAGGCCTTTCCTGTCCTCTCAACCTGGAAGGCAGTTTCTTCCACCTCTTCATATGGCAAGCTCCTTCTCATTTCATGTTACAACCTAAAGATATCCTCACTTCTCCACTAGCCCCTCCACTTCCAATATTAAAATGTACCCATTGGTTTTATCACTATTTGAAATGATGTAATAAGTTCAATGAAGGTAGAGACCTTGCATGTCTTATTTTATATACCCAATATTTCAAAGCATTGGCTAGCACAGGATAGGTAATGCACAGCTATATTGCAGAATGAAAAAAAACATCTGGAAACATATGGAAAACTACATTTATTGTATATTTTTCTGATTAACAACTGTGTTCAGTACTCTAAATTTGAAGGTACTTCACCTGAAAAGATACCTGGAGGTTGAAAAAAATATATTGAAGATACTAGCTGAAAAATGTACCTAATATACCTTTTAAAATAAAATGTGCACTATTTTGCAATATTTCAGATAGCCAACATAGTACAGAAATGAAAATATGTCAATATGTATAAACCTCCAAATTTAAAAAACCCCATAAAGCTAAGGCTATGTACAGTATAATATCATTAACTTTTAAAACATGCATATTAAATACAATATATTCTTTGGCGTGTGTGTGTACATATATAATACATAAGAAAATGTATTTTATTAGAGAGAAATGCATGGAAATGATGAACATCAAATTCAGAATAGTAATTACCTCTGGGGATAAAGGAGAAAAATGTTATTAGACAATAGTACATGTCATACTTGTAATTTTTTATTTCTTGGATGATTGGTACACAGGTATCTATTCTCTATCCTTTTGAGTTTTCAGAAATATTTCATATATATATATTTTTTTAAACTCTATGGGCCGGCCGAGTGGCGCGCTGGTTAAGAGCTGGCTTGGGACACCAGAGGGCCCTGGTTCGAATCCCACATATGAGGGCCAGTGACACTGCCCTCTACAGCTAAGATGCTGAACAACAGCTCGACCTGGAGCTGGGCTGCCGTGAGTAGCCCATGACAGCATGGGCTGCAGCCCCTGCTGCAGTGGGTTGCCATGGGCTATCGTGAGCAGCCAGCAGCCGCAGTGAGCAGCCAGCAGCCGCAGTGAGCAGCCATCCAGAAGCCGGCAACTGATATGCCTCGCCTGGGAAGAGCGCAATGAACATGCCAACTTAGGCCAGTGGAGCAACATCCTCCGCAACTAGACTGAAGAATAAAAGAACAGCAACTTGTCTGTTCCTCTTCCGCCAATTCCCCAGCACTGTTCCCATCCCCAATTCCCCAATAAAAATCTTTTAAAAAAAAAAACTCTATAGAGACAAAAATAAGTTATATGTTTCAGTTTTTATATATTTTGTTTTTCCTCCAGTGTTGTAAAAAACAATTTCTTAAAACTGGTATAGTAAATCTAAATGAGCAAAAACATTAACATTATGGAAAATTCCAAACATGAACAAAAGAAGAACAGGATATGAACCATCATGTACCTATCACCCAGCTTCAACAACGATCAATTCATGGACAATCTTATTTCACACATGCCTACCTACACAGGCACACACATCCCACTGGCTAATTTCAAAGCAAATCACAGAGAGAGCATTTCCTCTGCAAGTACTTTGGCATTATCTATTTTCTAAAATATAAGAACTAGTTAAAATACATATATATATATNAGTGAAGCAATGTCCTCCACAACTAGACTGAAGAACAAAAGAACAGCAACTTGTCTGTTCCCCTTCCCCCAATTCCCCAGCGCTATTCCCATTCCCCAATTACCCAATAAAAATCTTTAAAAAAAAAAACCTTAGTCTACAATAAGATACCACTTCACACTCACAAAAGTGGCTATAATAAAAAAAAACACACACAGGTAGTGTTAGCAAGGTTGTGGAGAAACTGGAATCCTCATACATCGCTGATGGGACTGTAAAATGGTACAGCTGCTTTGGGAACATTCTAGTAGTGCCTCAAAATGCTAAACATAAAGTGCCCATATGACTCAGGTATTCCATTTCTAGATATACATCCAAAGAAATGAAAACCTAGCCACACAAAAACTTGCACACAAATGTTCATAGCAGCATTATTCATAATTACCGAAAAGTAAAAACAACCCAAATGCTTATCAGTGGATGAATGAATAAATTAAAAGTGATATATCCATACAATGGAACATTATTCAGTGATAAAAAGAAACAAAGTACTGATATGTGCTACCTGGATAGACCTTGAAAATATTATGTTAAATGGAGAAAGCCAGTCATGAAAGACCACATCATTATACGATTCCATTTATGTCAACTATCCAGAATAGGTAAATCTATAGAGACAGAAAGTAGACTAGTGGTTACCTAGGACTAGGGAAGATGGGGACAGGTGTGGGACGAGAGGCTAAAGGAGTGTGGGGCTTCTTTTGGGGATAATAAAAATGTTCTAAAATTGATTGTGGTGACGGTTGCACAACTCTGTGAATATATTAAAAGCCACTAAACTGCATAGTTTAAGTGGACAAATTGTACAGTATGTGAGTTATAGCTCAACAAAACTGTTAAAAAAAAAAAAAAGCTTAGGGCTGGCCGAGTGGCGCATTGGTTAAGAGCTGGCTTGGGACGCCAGAGGACCCCGGTTCGGATCCCACATGTGAGGGCCAGTGACACTGCCCTCCACAACTAGACTGAAGAACAAAAAAGGACAGCAACTTGTCTGTTCCCCTTCCCCTAATTCCCCAGCACTGTTCCCATCCCCCAATTCCCTAATAAAAAGCTTTAAAAAAAAAAAAAAAAAGCTTAGTCTCTACAGGAACTTTCATAATTCAACCATTTCTAAATTAGGGTTAGGGACTTACGTCCTCTTAGCTCAGTGCCTACTTCTCATGTTAGAATACTATACCTTTTTACACAAAAGCAAAACTTCTGATCCAGCTGGGTCTTTGAGAGATGTATTCTGAGTTATTTGTACAACAAAGGTTTAAAAAAAACCAAAAAAACAAACAAACAAAAAAACCTGCACTAAAAATCTATGCTGTCACCTAAAAATCCACAGCATACATTACCAATGGGGGAGTCTGTATGAGTTGACTTGTATATATTTAAAAGATGGCTTGTACTAAAATTAAATGTGGGAACTTGACCTTAGCAGAAAATTATACAGCAAAATCAACCTCCTCAAGCTAACCCACACATAAGGAAAAGCAAGCAATTTTATATACCCTAACTCAAGAAAAGTAAAAATTATGGACTGTCTGAATTTTTGAGATTTTCCTCAACTAGTATTAGTTCCAGAACCCAGAGAATCTAGAAACTGAAACCCTCAGTTTTCATTAGCTTCAGCCTGAAATCACACGCATGAGCCAAGTCAGTAAGTGTGCACATTCACTAGGCATCATCATTTCATATACATGAGCTGTCCTAACAAGCCACAGAAGAAATTCCGACACACACCCCAAAGCTAAAGTTGTATATTCTAAATATATCAATAACTCCAGTATATATGTTTTTAAATTTATTTCAATTCAAACTGCTTAAAAAAATGCAAAGAAACATACACTGTTGACACTCCAAAGTCCCACCTAAATCTTTTAAATACAATCTGTGGTAATATGATTCCCTTTCGACTTGCCTTGCTTAAACAACCTAGTCCAGTTCCCATTCGACCAGAACAACTTCACTATTTTACTCTCATCTGTCTACAAATGGGTATCCCTACAAGATATCATTAGACAAAAAGCTTCCACTCTAAAAACATTTGAGAAACATTGCTCCAATCAACAATGATAAGCTTTGCTATTAAATACTAGATATTGTTCCTGTTGGAGTAGGTGTGAGTAACTAGGGAAAGACTGTAATTAAAGACCTGGGTAGCTGGTTCAGCCATGGGAGATGGGGAAACAACTACATTGAAAACGCACCATCTTTTGTTGGCTTTCTCTAATTGTTTCACTACCTGAAAGGAAGTAATCCCTTTCCAAGAACATAAAGGAGCTACTACTACGCTACACCCCCCCACCCTGCCCACCATAAGCTATGTCAATGTGATGGAAAATTGCAAAGTCTAACTATTTAGAAAGAAAAATCCCAAAGAATATGCCCATAACCTTGGCAACATCATCAAAGAAAAAAGTGAGAAACTTTGAGGGAAGGAGTTAAAAAATATATATATGTTGCATAAAGAAAATAAAAATAATATTCCCAGCAACAGGCAGATAGAGATTATTACCATTTAAATTAAGAGAAAACTATATACACTAAACATGGTCTGTGTTTATTAACATACTCTAAATTACTATATTAACGTAGATATTTTCATCTAGTTACCTTACTCATATGACATTCGATGATTAATTTATGAATGTTTTAGCCCAATCTACAAACAGGCAAATTTATTTCATATTTATTACTGTCATTAATTTTATCAAAAAATGTGGGTAAGAGTAAACCTATTAAAAGGTTATACAGTTTACCTTTCCTCATCTTGCATCCTCATTAAAAACACAAGTTTCGATGGTTCAGACTACTCCACAAAAAATGTTCTGGCACTTATAAAAGGTCTAATTAGTTCTGCTATGTGAGGCTTTAATTATACTAAAAATAACAGGGTCATATTGTTAAGGGAGCAGAATCCCACTACACTTCAATTTAATTAGTTTATTTAAAATAACTCTTCCCCAACTCAGATTCCAAATTACTAGTTTTAGACTTAAACAAATGTCAAAATTCCTAAATACAGGAATATACAAGTGATAGTGAAGATTAAAATCCTACCTTGAAATACACCTTTTCCTGGCCTCCAAACTATGACTCTGACTCATTAGAATGGTTTGTTTTGTTTGTTTGTTTGTTTGTTTGTTTGTTTGTTTGTTTAGGGAAGTACCACAGCCAAAGTCAGCCCCCACTAACATCCCAATAAGAATCAAAATACACAAGATACGATGAACACAGAAAGCTATAAGGCATATAAAAAACAAGTACCAAAATGACAGATGTTCCTCCTTATCAATAATTACTTTAAATGTAAAATAGACTAAACTCTCCAATCTACAGGCAGAGATCAGCAGAATGGATCAAGAAAAAAACATGATCCAAATATACACTCTCTACAAGAGTCACTTTAGATACAAAGGCACAAACAAGTTCAAAGTGAAGGATGGAAAAAGGTATTCCATGCAAATAAATAGTAACCAAAAGACAGCAGGGAGTGGCTATACTAATATCAGACAAAATAGACTATAGATCAAAAATGTTACTATAGACAAAGGACCCTATATATTAATAAAAGATTCACGAGAGCAAGAAGATATAACAATTATAAATATTCACACACATAACAGACCATCAAAATATATAAAGCAAAAACTGACAGAATAGAAGGGAGAAACAGACATTTCTACAATAACAGTTGGAGACTTCAATACCCCAGTCTCAATAATGCATACAACAAACAGAAAGAAGATAATAAAGGACTTAACACAATAAACCCACTAGAAATAACAGACATACAGAACACTCTACCTAACAGCAGAATACACATTCTTCTCAAGTGCACATGGGACATTCTCCAGGACACACCATATGTCAGGCCACAAATGAAATCTCAACAGATTTAAAAAGATAGATACCATACAAAGCATCTTCTCCAACCACAACAAGATAAAATTAGAAATCAATAAGAGAAGGAAAACTGGAAAATTCACAAATTAGTGGAAATTAAACAACACACTGTTAAACAACCAATGGGACACAGTAGAAATCACAAGGGAAATCAGAAATACTTGAGACAAATAAAACAAAACACAACATACCAAAATTTATAGGATGCAGAGAAAGCAGTGCTAATGGGGAAATTTATAGCTATAAGCATTTACATTAAAAGAGAAGAGATCTCAAATCAACAATCTAACTTTACAACTTAAGGAACTAGAAAAAAGAGAACTAAACCCAAAGCTAGTAGAAGGAAGAAAATAAAAATTACGGCAGAGATATATGAAACAGAGAATAGAAAAATAATAGAGAAAAGCAATGAAACCAAAAGTTGGTTCTCTGAAAAACATTAACAAAATTGACAAAGCTTTAGCAGACTAACTAAGAAAAAAGAGAGAAGACTCAAAAGCTCTTTGGGGCACTCAATAATTTTTTAAGAGTATAAAAGGGTCCTAAGACTAAAAGTTTTAAAACATCTCATTTAACAAACAGAGTATTAATATCAGATTCCTGCAAACCAAGAACAAGAAGTATATAAAATCATTAATTTCAAAAAAAAAAAACTTTCCTAGAAAAATTACATGAAAGCTGAAAAGGAACACAATGTTAAATCAAAACTAATCTCACTCTACGTAATATCAATAACGAAGAAAACACAACAAAACAAAAAGAATACTTAGATGAAAGTGATTTTGTATATCCTGGAATACATTATCTTGATCAGATAAACACATATATACCCATCAATAGCTTGTGTGATAGATAATGTTTTTCATAGCAGCACATGACAAAGAAATGCAATCACATACTTAAAAACAAGTGATTAAAATAGCAGCCGCCACCACCACGAGGGAGACAATCCAAGGTTCTGCCAGAAGGGACAAACAGGGATACTTCAGCAGCTCTCCAGCAGCATCTCAGGACACCCTGCTCAGGGTCCAGCTGTTCTATTTAAAACTAAATTACATGCTTCCAAGGCGGGACAGTGAGACTAAGCTCTAACTGATCCCCAAAGGAGCAAATGGGTCTTAGTGGAATTAATCTGCACTAATAATGCTCCAAAGTCCTTCTTCGGCTTACTAGATCCCTTGAAAGACTCAAGAAAAGCAGTAGCTGTAATAATATTTACTGAGCATTTACTATGTGCCAGGCTAAGCAATTTATGTGTATTAGCTCATTTAATGTTCAATGTCATCGTAAGGGTATAACCACAATTATCCCATTTTTAGAGCTGAGAAAAAATGATCGACAAAGAGGATGAATAACTTGCTTCTAAAGCAAAGCCAAGATTCAAACCCAGCCAGTCTGGCTCTGAGATTCAACCCCTTAGCCACTACACTACAGAATACAGGCAGTGTAACCAACAATAATATATAAAGTTTAAAATTCACTGCCCATCTAAATGATTTCTGTTGTTTACACTGAGACCCATTGCCTAAGAGAAGCTCCCAACTTGCAGAGATCCTTCTGACAGGTTCATCCATCACTACTGAGACACTGTTCAACTTGCAGGTACTGAGGGACTTCAAGCAAGAAAAGCAGGTTCTGGAAAGTGAATAGTGTGGAGGAGAATTTTTTTTTTAACACCAAAATGTAGAATACAAATTAGATAATTTCACAATTTTTGGACCTCTTTCCCTGTGCTATTGGAGATAAAACCATTATATAGGATTCTAGCTAGGATGTTCTAAAAAGAATGATGCCTCAATTCAAGTCAATTGGAAAAACTTGATAAAAATTGCTTCTTCAAAAGCTTAAATTACATTAATAAATTTAAATGTTTTGCAGTGTTGACTAATTACAAGGGTAACTCTAAGTCTACCCCGTCCATTTCAGAGTTCAGAGAGGACAGTTCTAAATATGTGTCAAAGCAATTCAAGGCAGCGTTCTGGGGTCATTAAAAATGAACTTACAACTTCACTGTAGAGCTTAACCCAAGAAAAGTGGAATGGGAAACCGAACAAGTCATATTACAACTCTGCTTAAGGAGTTGTAATAAGGAGTGGATAAGAAACCAATAACTACCTCACAGTAATTACAGAGGACATGCTTATAGATGTTCCTGAGTATGCTTTGGTTTTAACTTTTGGCACATGTTTTAAAATATGTACTATTTAAACTGCCTTAAATAAACGACTACTTTTTTGGTCTACTGAACTGAAAACATTCAACAATACGATTACAAAAATAACTTGCTGGTTTTCTCAGGGAGAAGACAATTCAGAAGAGGAATTCAGAGGTTAAAGAAAGTGACAGCTCGATTTACACAAAGATTACAACACAGACAGAAGATAAGTGAAAATGAGTAATCGAGAAGACTGTTAAAGTTCTAACTAGAAATTGTCATGCATTATCAACATCGCTACAATTTTGAATACCTGGAGGGGAAAAAAAAAACATCCACACAGAATTAATAATGCCAAAGCTAATTTCCTCTAAGTGTTCAAAACGTATTAGATCATCAGCAGTGCTAGACCTTCAGGTACTTAAGCAAGCTATATGAAAACGAGAAATGGTCTTGAAGTTCTCAATATTCACATCAATTATACTAAGATGTATTAAAACTCAATTCTATAATGGGTAATGTTCAGGAAAGGAAACCAACCGATTCAAAATTACACTGGTACTAATAGGCTTAAACGACACAAGGGAGTTTGGGGGTGGGGAGGCAGGCAAGCCTTTGCGTAAGGCTTGCAGGAGTCCTTGAACTGAATACTTGCAATTAAGAACCCGCAACTCAGGAAGGAAGGCTGTAGAAAAACTCTGCACTGTCATCTCCAGCGATCTGATTCAAGTTCAAATACCCACAACGCGACAAGTTGTAAACAGAGAACACATTTCAGGCCATAGCGCCCATTGAAGAAAGCCAGACTAGCCATAGCCGATATCAAACCACACCCATCCCACCTTGAAGCTCGGCGCACCTAGGGGGTGGGTGCTGGGATGGGTGGGGATTCGGGTTCGCGCCCTCCCCCAGCCCGCAGCCCCCCTCCAGTCTGCTCCGCGTTGCACCGCGGCGACGCGCGCTCGGAGCCCGAGAGTAGGGGCAGGGCACGGGGGGCTGTGCTGCTCGGAAACCGCGCCAAGGACCGTCCGTGGTGATGGGGCTAGGGGAAGGGGGGTGACCGAGTGTTCGTAGGTGGAAGCGGGATGGGGCGTTTTCCAGGAACCAGCCAAAGCCCCAGCCCATCAAGGGGTTTCCCTCAAGCTCCGGTCCACCCCGAAAAGACATGCGTTACACAACCTGTCAGGTGAGGGACGGAGAGGTCCCAGGGCGCAAACTGTGGCGGGCCCGGAGTCACTCTTCTCCCGCTTCTCCCGCCCCCAGGACACCGCGGCCCAGGGAGAGCAGAGGGGCACCGTGCGGGCGGGAAAGCTGTGGCGGAGGGTCGGCCGGCCCAGGCACGCGGACGGCGGCGGGGCGCTCACCCGCTCAGGAGAGGGCGGTGGCAGGGACTGGACAGAGCCGCACCACCTGGCTAGGCGCCGGCTGCTCTCTGGGCGCACCGCAGATCCTCGCCGCCCCCCGGCTGGGTGTTTTCATACAAACCCGGGAGGCAGGTGAGGAGGAGGCGGCGGTGGTGGTGCTGGTGGCGGTGGCGGTGGCGGCGGAGACGGCGGAGGGACCTTTCCGCATCCCCGGCAACGTCAGCGCGGCGCCCCGCCCACCTCACGCCTCGGCCAGCCTTCTCGCGCGCGCGGGGCAGGAGGTGGGGAGGAGGGAACGTGGGTGCGCGCGTGCGTGATGGGCGCGCACCGGGGAGGGAGGGGCACGCGCGGGGATGAGAGCAGGGAGCGCGCATGGGCTCGGAGGGAGCGCGCGCCGGCGTTGGCAGGGTGGGGCAGGGAAGGATCTGCCAGATGCTGGGAGGGGACATTGCGCGCGCCCCGGGCCCTGGTTCCCTGCAGCCGCCGCCCAACCGAACTGAACGGGTTCCCAGACGGATCCCCCATGTTCCACAAATCACCCTCCAGTACCTCCCAATTACAGCCCCCGCCTTCTCCCGGAACGAAGCCGGTGCCCACTCCCCACTACCATCAACCGCCCACCCTCTTAGGAGGCCTTTAGCGGCACTCGACCGGCGGTTCTTAACTCGCCTCACACGGTACCGGGTAGCATCAGTCCCTGGGGATCGCGGTAACACTTGGTGCTTTCCTGACCTAAAGGAGAAGACACGCAGTTTCCCCAGCTGGGCTCTCAGAGCACAACGAAATTGCACCTGGTGGCCAAACCTCAGTAAATTAGATGCCCCAGTGCAGCAGCAAACAAAATAGCATGCTGATTTATTTTTCGCCTTTTTGTATTGTGCCTACATATAGTCACGAAAGTGGCAGCGCTAAATTGGCCACTGAAAGCAAAGACAATGTTTTTATCTGAGCCAAAGTAATGTTTCAGAAAGATTAAATACTGATACACTCCGCTCTGTTTTGACTGCACGTAAACGTGCTGTAATATATTTTTAATAAATACACTTACTTTTTTCCTAGAGCACGAATTATGTTCGCTGCTGTTTATAATATCTGGTAAGGAATGTAAACCAGATAGGGAAATAAATTGAGAGCTGTGAGATTCTTGTTTTGTTATCATCATGTTTAAACGAAATTAAGCAGGCGTGAAGGCAGTTCAAAAAGTGATACAAGGTGCACTGCACGAGCTTCTTGCAGTTCGCCTTTGGCAAATGTCTTTACTAAGATAAACAAGAGACTAACATTTTATAAATGCCGTAATTTCCCCCATTGTAAGCAGCAAAAAGAAGGTTATGGTATTTTAAATAATTTTAAAACAAGTACCACCCCCAAACCACCCAGTCCAAAAAACGTTATCTGAGAACACCTAGTTATCTAAGAATATTTAACATTTTACAGAAATTAAATATATGTAATATACATGAAACTTTATTCAAAGAGCATCTTCCTAAACATATCAACTGGCAATATAAAAAGATATAAATGTGAATGCCTGTGTTTGTAGATTTTGAATTTTACTTTAGCAAAGCATTGTTAGTGTGATTTGATAGCCAGAACACAGACCCAGTAGACTAACCCACACAACTAGGTAAAAAGCAGAGCCAATCTCTGTTGGTCACTCTTTTCCACTATTTTAAACAACTTCTTCAACACACCTTGTTATGATATATATAAAACTAAACATAAATAATTGTGTGATGTAGTTCAGAGTCTAACCTTATCATGATACTCATTTAACTAGGATTCCTCAAATCAATCTAGCCAGTGCCTTGTAGGTATTCAATAAACGTTTGATTATTTGAACTTTGGACTAGTCAGAGAAGAGAAAGAAAGGTGAGCATTGGAGCCCAGCTATCCTTTTCTCCTCTTTTGCTGATTTCCATACCGCCATACCTTTAATAAAGGAACATAAAAAATCCAACAAACTTTATAACAAAACTCTACAACCATCAGGTTAAAACAGCCACAGACCTCTCAAAAGTCTACAGCCATTTTCATCTGAAATCATGAATGTTAAGAACACAAGCCTGATCACAAAGTTTCTGAAACAGACGGTCCTCTGGAGTTGCAGGATTGTTGTAACGATTCAACGTCATTCAACAATTACCAATTTATTGAGCACCTTTTATGTGTCAAATACAGTCCTCCTGAAATCTTCTGAGGAGGTAAGCGAGTGATAACACTCAGCAAAATGCCTAACAGCTGTCCTGTGTCAAACTAAAAGGTTTACCACAAAGAGACCATGGAGCACAAATGCAGTAAGAACAATGTGAGCTGAGCCTAAATGAATGTGACAAGTCTGGGAAACGGAAGGAAGCAAACCCAATGGAGTCCTTCTGGGAGCAAAACCTTTTACAGTGACAAGTGGTTTCCAATAATCATGTGGTATACTGGGGATGATATATAATTCAAGGTCAGAAAAGTGGAGTTGAAAGATCCATGTCTGTAAACCACTACACTCTGATTTTCTTTGTGAAATAGAACTTCAATAGTCCTGCCAAATCTAAATTTTTAAAATTTGGAATACCCTTTGATCCACTTACCGGAAATTATACTAAGGAAATAACCAGAAATGTATGCAGAGATTTAGCTATGAGGATGTTTATCCCAAAGTGGTATTATAAACTATCTTTGACGCTCAACGGAAGGTACCTGATTAAACACATTATTGCACATCCATGAAATCGATCACTAGGAAGTCATTAAAAAAAAAATGACGTGCTAGAGTAGGAATTCTTAACCTGGGATCCAATGGGTTTAATTCATAAACAAATATGAATTCACCTTGAGGCTAATGAAGAGAGGAGCTAAGAGGGCTCTCTTAGACCCTTACTTATGCAGGCCCCTTTGAGTGCTGAATTGCTGAGAGTTAGAAGAATTTTCCAGATATAAAGGGGAAACCAGGTTGCAATCAGGAAGCATTTCTACATAAGTATTTCTGGTAAATTTCCTGAACAGATTTCATTTAAAATCTCTAAGTCTCTTAGAGACTTAAATCTCCAAGTCTCTACCAAGATATTGTGATTTCTCATTCTAAATAAATATGTATATAAATAATTTATATGTAATTTATATTAATTTGGGGTTTTTGTTCCTTTTAAAGGCCCTCCCCACATTGTGAGAAAAAAGAAATTTTCCTTTATTTTTAAATCAGTTTCTCAATCCTACAGTCTAAACAAGTGTTTTGTTTTATTTCTTAATAAGCAAAATAAAATAATTAACAAAATCACAAACACTAAAGATATTTTCTTTATTTAATAAAACTGTTCAGCATTTCCAAAAGACTGCCTATGTAATAATTAACTAATTTTGAAGACATTAAAGAAATAATTTTTTATATTCGCTAACCAGTAATTTAGGTTAAAATATAGAAATAGAGGTAAAAATTAAATTCACTTTCTCACATTTAAGAAATACTCTTCAATGCCTAATACAGTATTATTAAATGAGAAAAACAAGTTGTTGAACTGTATGGATTGTATGATACCATTTGTATTTTTCAATTCAATATTATAGGAAATATTATGTATGTAGAGTTTCATCAGCAGTTCTGTAAGGGAAAATACCATTCTGCTTACTAAAATTACTTGGGGCCAGGTTGGGGTGGGTGCTGCCACTTTATATATTTTGCATTGATTAAAAGTTTTAAAAGTAAACATGTAAGCTAACAAAAAATAAAATAAAGTTGAAAGCAAAAAACTAAAAGAGAGTCTCCAACGTTATATAAGCTTCAAATCCCATAAATCCTAGGTCCTCCTCTGTACATTCACTGATAAATTTCAATTCTGTATTTGCATGGCTGCTTCTTCTGCGGCTTAGAGAATACAGTTTCCCTTAGATTTTAAAGAGGTCCTAATTGAACAGGATTAAGATCATGATTTAAGACTAAATAATATACTTAATGACATAAAAACATAGTTATGATATATTGCTACGTAAATTAGCAGACTACATGCAACATGATTCCATTTTTACAAAAACATGTCTTTATATATATAAAAATGAGACTGGAAGAGTTTAGATTAAAGTTTTCACAACAACTATCACTTAATAGTGAGATTATAGGTCATTTAAAATTTATACTTTTTGTTTCTCAATGTTCAATTTTCTACAACAAAAATATACTTAACAAGAAGTTATATTATTTAAATTATAAATAACTTTGAAGGTTGTTGAGATTAAAAATTACAGTCTATGTGAAAGCAGGTTGTAAATCATAAGGCACCTACAAAGGTTAATTATTGTTTTTCAGGTTTAACGCAGCTATAGAACTTGGGTACCAGCAGACTACATTGTCCTGAAACTAAATGTAAGCATTGGAAAGTCTCATTCGTACATTAATCTCTTCTGTCAAAATCAACCCTATGGACAATACCCTATAAGACAAGAGTTTATGTAAATATGAAGGATTTGGATTTTTTTTAATTATGAAGAAAAGTCATACAGAATTATCTTAGTGTATTCAGCTTCAGGTTTAAAAATAGGAAATTTTCATGAATTCTTGAAGAACTGTTATTTCTGTTTTAGGATATGTGAAATTTGGGGATACCTTCATCCTCTTAGGACTAGACCAGACTTTAATTCTCTCATCACAATGAGATGGAAATTTCAGGACAATAAACAATCTGATTAATGAAAGGGTTTATTTATTTTCTATCTGTATCAGTCCCCGGTTCAAGATCTAGATGTTGAAGAGAGTACAGCAGTGACTCACTGGATGACAGAGAAGTCTCTGTGGTGATGTGCTGGCAGAACTTGCTGGAAATCTGTCCTCTGGATCTTACTGGAAATCCATCACCTAGAGTGTTGGGGGAGCTATTCACGAGGCGATGTCTTGTCAGAGATACTACACTATGAAACTTCCTGAAAGGTGCCAGCTCCTGGCCACTGGGTGCTGGTGGTCACTGTGTGCTACAGAAGACATGTATGGGAGAAGCCACCCAAGGAAACGTAATGCTGGTCTTTACTCTTTGCCGATTAGGCACTCAGTAGTAGGGTTAGCCAAATCAGCCTTAGTAAGGGTAAATCCACATTGTTGAGAGCACGCATAGCCTCCATCCCAGCCACCACAACCACTTTGTTCAGGAGTCCATTGAGCAAACACTAGAGTGGCTGGAGAAAATAACTGAAATGTCAGAGAGTATCATTTTGTCCACCTGATAAATAAGAGCCTGCTCTGCAGTAGAAGATGCCTTTGGGTGGGCTTTCATGTAGAGCACAAATATCTGCACCGTTTGATGCAGAGGGGTCCATCCACATAGGTACCTCTTCCCCAAACTCCCTTGTCACCAATCTTGCAATCCTGTTTCTTTCAAGTCCCTAAATCACTAGCCCAAAAATTAATAACTACCCATGAAGCTGTGTAAATCCACACTTCTGGCCATCTCTCACGCTAGACTTGGACAACCAAATCTATTGCTCAAAGTTCTGCCCATTGGAAGGGGTTTTCTTCACCACTGTCCTTCAGGGTCACCCCTGAGCAGGGCTGTAATGCTGCAGTTGTCCCCTTTAGAAACACTGTTTCTTTCCTTTGGGAATTCATTTCTCTCCATCCCTGTGGCAGGCAGGATAATGGCCTCCCCAAAGATGTCTGTATTCTAATCCTCAGAACCTGTGAATATATTACCTTACATGGCAAAAGTACATTGCAGATTTGATTCAATTAAGGACCTTGAGATAGGAAGATTATTCTGGATTATTCTGAATTACCTGGGTCCTATCTAATCACATGAGACCTTAAAAACAGAGAGCCTTTCTTGGCTGTGGTCAGAGGAAGACGAGACTACAGAATAGAGATCAGGGAGAGGCAACATTGGCGGCTTTGAAGAAAGTGAAAGGAGGTCATGAACCAAGAAATGTGAGTGGCCTCAAGAAGCTGAAAAAGGCATGGAAACAGATGCTCTCCTAGCACCTCCAGAAAGGAATGCAGCCCTGTCAAAAATCTTAATTTTAGCCCAGTAAGACCTATTATTGTCAGACTTCAATTCTACAGAATCATACCATAATAAATTTGTGTTATTTTAAGCCACTAAGATCGTTGTATTTGTTACAGCAGCAATAGGAAACTACCGTATTTCCCCATGTATAATATGCACCCTTTTTCAAAAAATTTGGGGTCTAAAAACTGGGTGCGTCTTATGCAGTGGTTGTAGATTTTTTTACTTGCATTTCCCACTGAGAACGAGGCAATATATGAAGACAGTGATTCGTCATCAGACACAGGTGAAACAAGCTAATGGTTGGGAGTTTTGACAGTGATGAGTTGTTTGAATTTTATGATGAATAAAACTTGAGTTCATAACTTTATGTAATACATTTTTTTTCAAATTTTGGGCCCCAAAATTAATGTGCGTCTTATACATAGGGAAATACGGTAATACTGCCTCCCTGTTGGCTATACATAAACAATAAGAACTACCACATCTACACTGACTTCCTAAACACACATTACCTACTCACTTGTAAATGTGATTATGCTTGGATTTTTTATCTTTTTAACTTTCTAGACAGAAAACATAGATAGGTTCTTTAACTTCTGAATTGGAGAAAGTCTCATTGTTATACAATTATCATTTTACCAACCCCCAACCCCCAACCACCACCCCTAAAGTCAGGATAATTAATTCTCTAAGTGAAGGTACTCTTACAGAAACCTGCATACAATAGGGGCTTAATTCATATTTGCTGATGATTATGACAATAGTAATGACCATAGATGAGACACTTTCTCTAGCCATAAAGGAAAATAAAACATAAAACAACAACAAAACACTTTTCTAAAAAGTTCTAATGGATTGAACTCTACTTCCATATATAAACCAGAAATCTTTTCTTTAAATTAGCTGTTATGCTTTACACATATGCTTCTATATGCTCAGAATATCTCTGAAAAATAAACAAGAAACTGATAATACAGTTGCTTCTGGGGATAACTGGTAAGCTGTGGGAGATTTATGTTTATTGAATACCGTATTATGATTTTAGATTATACTGTATGCATGTAATATCTACTAAAAGAACTACTTGATTTTTTTTAATTTGAAGCTTTCATATAGAATTTTATATAGAAAAGAGGGCTTTCTTGTATAGATCAAACTGCACCCATGTATAACAAATGAGGAAACTATGATGAGAACCAGTCAACTGGTATTATATTGTGAACTCAAGTTTTCAAACTCCTCTTTAAAAAAAGTTACGAGTGGGCCAACCGAGTGGCGCGATGGTTAAGAACTGGCTTGGGACCCCAGAGGGCCCCGGTTCGGATCTCACATATGAGGGCCAGTGACACTGCCCTCCACAGCTAAGATGCTGAACAACAGCTCAACCTGGAGCTGGGCTGCCTTGAGTCGCCGGCGACGGCGTAGGCTGAAGCCCCTGTGGCAGTGGGTTGCCGTATGTAGCCAGCAGCCAGCGTGAGCGGCCAGGAGCCACAGTGAGCGGCTGTCCAGAAGCCGGCGACTGATGTGCCTCTCCCAGGAAGAGCGCAATGATGGTGCCAACTCGGGCCAGTGAAGCGATGTCCTCCACAACTAAACTGAAGAACAAAACGACAGCAACTTGTCTGTTCCCCTTCCCCCAATTCCCCAGCAAAAAACTTAAAAAAAAAAAAGTTACAAGTATGTGGGTGAATATGTGTGCTTGTATAAAGAGCTAGAGTAGACACCAAAAGTAAAGGGGACTATCTTTAGATGATAAATAAAGTGATTTTCATTTTCTTCTTGTTGCTTTCTCAATTTTCTAAATTTTTATTAGGGACATCAGGGTCACTTTTGTAATTAGAAGAGCAATCATTTTAAAAGACAAAAACTTCCCATGACTTAAGCCCAACTCATCTGATTGACTCATTTTCCAGTTTCCAGTAGCAAAGAGAAAGCTACCCAATTGCTTCTTATAAAAGAGAGCCGTCAGAGAGGACAGCCTGCTGACCACCCTGATCAAAATCTCAGGGCATTTCCTCACCAGTGGGTCTCGTCTTCAACACGGTTAGTCAAGAAATTCAAATTTTCATTCAGTACATCCCAACTTTATCAGTTGATAGAAAACTAATTGAGGGTAACTAAACTCACAAGTAGCTGAATTATACTCAAAATAATAATTTGTTGACAATAAGGGATGTGCTTTTCTGGTGAACAAAGAGCTCTGGCTTACTATCTGCAAAAGTTTTTTTTTTTTAGCAACAATATGCTTTCTCCAAGCAACTGTTCTGTTTTGTATTTTTGTGGATGACTAATATGTAAAACACAGAAAATAAAGCAGCCCTGGTTGCTGATAGATGAAAGACTACGCCAATATCCTTGGTATAAAGATTCCTACTATGATTGATTTCAAGCTACCAACAGATTTTAACAATGGCTTGCAAAATTCCTGATTATTTCACAATCAGTTTTAAACCTGTACTGCTGACTACAGGAGAATACTGCTATTTAGGTATGTGTGGGTGGTGCATGCAGAACATGACCTGTTGTTTCTTCTTTATTTGCTCACACATTTGGGTTATAACGTACTAGTTTATTAGGCTTTCTCTGCTGATGTTCCTGAATTGATGATATAGCTAGAGCACCTTTATAAAATTTAGTGGTTTCCTGAATCTCTAACAATCACATATCTACAAACCCTCTCTGGATGGATTCTGCAGAAGGCAAATCTACTTGTAATGTGTTAATCCTTGCTGGCTTTGTTCAGAGGGCAACCAAATTCTGAAAGTCCCACTATTTATCGGTAGCAGTGATTCTGAAATATTGTGGCCATCTCTTTGGCCTGATGATGATTTCATACCTTACAAGACCTTCCCTCCCTTATGAATCATGCTACTGTTTATTCCTGGAAAAGAGATGGACAATGTTTAATAAATGCAACATTTGCATGATCATGGAAGAATTAAATCTGAACAGATAATTGGGTTAGTCCCTTCTTACTGCTTATTATCCATATGCTCTATCTAGTTTCATGCTGAGGACCTGGTTGTCCAGTTCTGCCTTCCATGATAAAGTAGCTCCTTGATTTAGTTTTTTGCAGCATCATGTAAGATTATCATCTTGTGCAAAAACACAAACATTGTAAAGTATTTCTATTCATTTCCCTGGCTGTGTTAGCTAGCATTAGTGGCTGATGTGAAGTAAAGAAAGTTTAAAATAACTGTCTACCAAAATATCTATCAAGAGATCTGTCTATCAAAATATCTCCAACATCGTGTACATCAAGTTACCTGAAATCCTTAGCCTAGGAGTCACTCACTTGAAGTCACTTATAATTCCCCAAAGGAACTTATAGCTAAGAAATATTTAGCCTACATGAGAAATCCTTAGCAGTGAGAAACACAATTTTTAGATATTTATGACTTTAATAAACAGGAAATAGGCCACAAAGGAGAGATTATCATGAAACATTGGGAGGAAGGTTCAGAGCTTGGAAGAATGCCGTGTGCAGGCTCTGGGCAGAGTGAGTGAACAGAAATTCACAGTAAAGAAGGTGACAGAGTGGAAGACAGACTAATTCTGTGACTTTTTTTCTATTGCTGGCTTTGGTTCCAGCATGTATATGATTCTGGAAAACAAAGCACACTGTTCCCTTTTTCTAACAAAAGTGCTTTAAATTCCATTGGCACTACAGCTAAAATGGAAAAGTATATGAGAACACTATGAAGACATAACAGCCTAGTACACAGCCCTTTGCTCTGTGAATTAGCAGCAATCATGAGTATTAGTCAACAGATTATGCCTGGAAGGACACCAGTGTGTAACGGGATCAGGTATCACTAACAATCACAGGAAGATAAAAAGAGACAGTAGCTAAAAAAAGGAATTTGAGCTGGGTGTGCAGCCCAGAGCAACTGGAAAGCCAAATCATATGTGCAAAATCGATCCTTCCGGTCACTCCTTGGTAGACTCCCTTATTGCCAAGAAGGGTTTAATTCAATTAGCGAAGGCCTGTGGGGAAAAGCATTGTGCAACCTTGAGCCTGGCTGGATATCCTTAGCTCTAAAGCAAAGTTATTTTGGGAGAATCATCATAATTCACTTGCTTCAGCACCTAAGCTCATGCTGGATATGCTCCCTGAAACTCAAAAAAAAAATGCTCTGTCCCACATCCTGTGTTTCTGCATGTAACATTCCATCAACTTTACTACTGTTCCCTATACCCACTCCTCCCTGGCTTCCGCTGCCTCTCTACTGAATATCCTTATTTCCCAGGCACAATCTAGTCTGTCTTCTGTGTCCCTCCATAAACAACATCCCTCTCCCTGAAATGGCTGACCACATGTCTCCCAAGAAATCTCAAGTTATACCCTCCATTATTTAATCAGCATCCCCCACCAACACCTGATTACTTACATGATTGCTTGATAACCTTCAGAGTGTGTATCAGCATTGTGGGCAAAACCCTGGACATTTTTTATTTTACATATGAAGAAACTGAGACTCAGAGAGGGTAAGAACTTACTCATAGTCACACAGCTAAAAAGAACAACAGCCATAATAGCTATTACTTATTAAGTATTTATCATACGCTAAACTGTACCAGGAAAGGCATGTATCGGGCAAGATGGCTCTGTACTTAAGGTCCACCCTATAAAGGAGCTGATAGCCTGAGGCCGTCCGCTGACCCAATCCCTTCCCTGAGGAGTGATTTGAGTGGCACTTTTCCACAACCTTCAACAATAAGATTATTGAAAACGGTTTAGAGTTATTTTAATAATTCTTTTTGTCCTTAGGGCATATGCCTTTAGGTATATGCAATCAGCTGACTATATTTTAAAGACATTTGGAATAATGGCTCTATCTGTAATTATGCCATCATTTGGATCTCTTTTTAAGTTCATCTGTTTATATTTTAATTTTACATTTAATTTTATATTATGATTACATGGTTCCAAAAGCAAATATGTGAACAAAATATATTTGAAGAAATCTAATGTCTCTGTCTCCACTCTATAGGTAACCTCTTATTTTTTAATTTAATATTTTGTTCTTCCATTTTATTGTTAATTTTAAATCCCTAAGCAATTTTAAATAACATAAATCATTTTGTTTGATAATAAGAATAATTTTGTTAAGTCTTAAATTTACCTTGAACTTCAACGTTTACAGAAGCCATCTTTGTTTCATGGTTGCATGATCAGGGATTGGTGGAAAATGTACCATTAAGTCTCCTTATGGACCCCTTCTCACATGGGATGTGAATCTAAAAGACATACATTCTCCTCCCCTGAAAATTACAAAGGCTTAGACAGTTTGTACTTTTTGCATCCAAGTCATCACATAGGGGTATGCATGGCAGCGTATGGGAGTGAACCTTCTGAAAAATGGAGGAAGTGCCATAGGTTAACAAATGCTTCTTTCCAACTGTTATTTGGATTAGGCCCCTCTATTCTTTCTTGGTTCCACTCCAATAGCTAAATCAAATGAATGTAAATTTGTTATTCACTTCCACAATGCAGCACATATGATTTGGAATGTGGTTGCTAGGTGCTGTGGGGGATACAACAAAAGACAAGACCCAATACCTGACTCCAAAAGCCAGGAATCAAGTGGATTTTTAATAAGCCATTTCAACAAACTCCAGGCATTTTTTGTTCATTGAAAACAGCCCTACTTTGTATAGAATTTATATTTTCTATAAAGCTTCATCAAATGTAAGGCTTTGAACCAGAGCTTGGAAATGCATTCAAATGCTTCCACTTCTTTGTCTTCAGATGAATTGCAGAAAAACTGCCTTCTGACTTTAGGATCATACTGGTGGTTCCGTATAACCATATCCATGGGTTCTCAACACTTCTGTGCAGGGTGAGAGCGATAAGGTAATATGCAGCGGCTCCCTTCAACACGGTGATCCCACTGTGAACAGAGCCCAGGGAAAACAAGCTAAATATGCTGTCAGAAAGACTTACGTCATGTTTCCACATAGCGGTAGCTGTTTTTCTCTGAGGTTTTGAACTAGAATCTCCAGAGAACCTCTTCTAAAACAAAGCTGATTGAAACAATTTCACAAAGGATCTGTAAAAGAGAAAAGGAACTCACTAAATTTATTTCATGCCTTATTTCTCAAACTCATAATTAAGAAAGAAACTAAAGAAAAGGCAAAATGATTTTTTCAATGTTGTCAACCTTTAGAAAGTTAAGGATGCAAAAGTCTGTCTTTGTAAAATTTAGGGTCTATGGATAGGAAGGCATTGTTTTGGTGTTTTTAAAGGTCATTGCAAATAAACAATTGAAATTATAAGTTGAAACAATTTATAATTTATACAATTATAAATTATATAATTGAAATTATAGGATCAAATTGCATGATCCTATAAGCATTGACTGTCTAGCTGCTACTAACATAAAGCAAATAGATGATAATACTAATGCTATTACTATACTACTAAATACCTTTTGAATTTAGTTAACACTTTTCTTGTACTAGACTAGAGGAATAACAAACTATGGCCTGCCTATAGGCTAAATCCAGCCCACTGTGTGGATGTAGGATCTTAAAAATACTATCCTCATTACTTTTTCAGTTTCTTCATAATCTGCTCATTTATTTCTCTTTTCTTTGGCAATTTAAAGAACTCAACTTTCTGGCTACCTTTGATGTATGGAAGTATATGTGCATGGGGTCTGGGGTGAGCTTCAGATCCTGATTAAGAATAGTTTGACATTTTGAAACGATTGGGGGGAAAAAATCAAAGGAAGAGTAATAGTTCACCGTACATAAAAATTATATATGAAATTTACATTTCATCATCCATAAATAACATTTAATAGGAACTTTACCACACCCACTCACATATAATCTAAGTCAGTTTTTATGCTACAGCGGCAGAGTTGAATTGTTGCAACAGAGGCTATATAGTTCAAAAAGCTTAAGGTGTTTTCCATTTGGCTCTTTACAGAAAAAGTTTACTGATCCCTCTACCAGGCAAATGAGGAGTGAGGCATACACTCATAAGTAAAAGACAAGATCCCCTGCCTCATGGAATTTACCACCAAGATACTATCTCATTTAAATCTCACAATTCTAGGGGAAAGTTTCAATAGTACATTATCTCCAGGAAGTAACTGAGGCATATTGTTATTATGACCACAAGGCAATTAAAGTGCAGAAAGGTTAAGAATCTTGTCATGGTGCACAGATGAGTGAGGGAGGTGGGATCTAAAGCTCACTCCAGACCCTGAGCACATGTACTGCTCATTGGAGCGAGCTGGTTAGGAAGTTAAGCTCTTTAAACTAAAAAAACAAGCAAACAAAAAGAATTGACTATGAAGAAAGCGAAATACAGCAGGTCCTCAAATAACATCCTTTTGTTCAACATTGTTTCATTAAAATAATGAGATGCTATAGGAACTTAACGCTTGTTGATGGAGTATTTCAAGTATTGCATGCATCACAGTTATTTGCTCTGAAGGCAGAGATGTCATTTTTTCTACTCTTTTTCCTGAACCACAGCAACTCATAGAAAAGAACTTGGTGATTGCTACTTGAATTGAAAATATTGGTTTAAAATATAATAGATTAGCGATAGAATAGTAATAGTATCTCAAAACTTAAATACATCATAAAACCAAGCAGTTAACCCAAAAGCATTTGAAAAGACAAAAATGAAAAAAGTAGAAGAGGGTAAAGGGGATTAAATTAAATATATGGTGATGAAAGGAGAACTGACTCTGGGTGGTGAACACACAATGCAATGTATAGATGATGTATTATAGAATTGTACAGTTGAATCCTATATAATTTTACTAAACAATATCTTCCCAATAAATTTGATAAAAATTTTTAAAAAATGAAAACATTGACTCTTGGCTGAAATTTCTCTAAATAGCAGAAGAAAATGTTCTCACAGTTTGGGGGATAAGGAAGATTCAGCTGAAACAAGTCCAGTATGTTTGAGTAATTAAGTATTTAACTTTTAAGACAGCTAAAAGACTTTATTTTCAGTAAATCTAAAGTTATATTATAAAGACTATAATGCTAATGATAGCTTTAACATAGAAACTTTTAAAAATTTTATCAAAATTAGCTTATACCTTACAGAAAGCTGCCAAGCTTCAGTTTCTTTTTGTAATGGTACTTTTATAAAATTAGGTACAGAATTGTTTTATATGTGGGAGTTAGGTTCAAATATAAAATCACAAAATTGAGTTTAGTTAAAAGTTCTCTTTAAAATTCTTTAGGACACCAGTTAAATATTTTATATAAACAGTAGTCCCTCCTTATCAATGGGAGATATGTTCCAGGACCCTAAATGTATTATATGTATCCCTTACACCATTATGTAAAAGTATATAGAAGGAAACATGGATTCAATTAAACTGAATTTTAATAATTATTGATATACAATTGGCTCTTATAAATTTGCACCACTGCTGAAGATTATGTGAACCTACAGAGATTCTCCTGTTACAATATCCTGGCGATATTTTAAGGTGTTGATTTTAAAATTGAAATTAGGCCTTTTATCATGTCTTATTTTTTACATCTCTTCTGTCATTCTATCTTTTGTTATGTATATCTTTTTCTTGCTATTTCAGTTTCACAGTATGTTGTTTAGATAGTTTTGTAGATTATTATTTTTTTTTTTGTATTTTATTTTTTACCCAACTTCCACAAATGGTAAGCAGGAAGCCCAGACCAAAGGGGCATGGTGTGAAGTTCCCCTTTCTCCTAAAGGAAGGACAGACATCTTTTGAGTTAGGCTTGCAGTGACTAGTTCAACCTCCACAACACATTTTTTAAAATTTAAGCTCTAGTGTAGTTTCAGTGGTTCTAAATTATCTGTAGATTTAATGAGATCTTTCCTGGTGTTTTTTGTTTTGTTTGTTTGTTTTTTACTGTAAAATAGCCAAGGCTTTTCTCTTCTTTGAAATCTTCAGATTTAAATTCAATTTGTGACTTGATTCTGAACTTATTTATGGGAAGAGTGGTGGTGTGGGGACTAGTATATTCATCTTCTTGGTAATTTTTAATGTTGATGTAATTTTAAAATTGTAGAACTGTTCTGAGAATATTACAAAGAACACCTGTAATCATTCAACCAGATTCAGCAATTGCTTACATTTCAACCCATTTGTTTTATAATTTTCTCTCTAACACACACACACATACTTTTTTTTCTCTGAATCATTTGAGAATGAATTGCAAATATCATGCTTCTTTATTCCTAGATAGTTCAGTGTTTATTTCTTACAAATAAGGACATTCTCTTATATAATTACAATAAAATAATCAAAATCAGAAAAATTATCATTGATGCAATTATATTATTTAATCAAAGTCCATATTCAACTTTTGACTATTATCCTAAATATGTCCTTTGCAGCAATCCTAACACCCACTCTTACCCCCAGATCCAGTCTAGGATCACATTTAGTTGCTGTGTCTCCATTAATCTGGAACAATTCCTCAGCCTTTCCTTGTGTTTCATGATTTTGATATCTTTGATATAGTCCAGTTATTTTTATAGAGCATGCCTCATTTTGGGCTTGTATAATGTTTTCTTGCTATTAAATTCAAGTTAGGCATTTTTAGCAAGAATACCTGAGAAATGATATTATATTGTTCTTGATGTATAACAGGAAGCACACACTGTTGATTTGTCCAACATTGTACTTCTATAGGCCACAATTTTATTCACCACCATCCTCCAATCTCCAGGTGAATCCCCTGCATTGGCCATTTTCAAAATTTCAAATATGCCCATGTAGTAACTTTTTACACAGCTGCTGCACATGGACTTCAGAATTTCTACAAACCTTTGTCCATCTGTCTACCTCAAGCCTCCTCATTCACTTGCACCCCTCTGATTCCATCTCATCTGGCACATTCTTTGGTTCCATCTTTTGTACCATGGGATTGGTACTGCCAGAATCCAAACCAAATTGCCTCTTCATTGCAAGCTTGTTTGTCAAAGGGAGTGTGGGAAGCAGAGGGCTAGAGAATGGGACAACAACCATTTCTTCATTCAACAAGTAACTTGTTCAAGGACACATAGCTAATAAGTGTCAGAACTCAAAACCAGTGCCTTTAACACCATCTGCCTTGATATCCAGCCTTGAGACACAGGCAAGAACAGAGCACTCCATGGCCTCTTCCCTTCTCCCACCAGCTACAAGAAGACCCAAGCTGGGTACGGCATCATGCCATTTTCAGCTAGGAGTGGAGTTAATTCTCTGCAGTTTCAAAACATGCCCAACCTGAAAATCTTGGTCATAAAGGTTTGCTCCCATCAGCCACACTTACCCATCCAAACTTTCAAAGGTTATTTTTCGTTGGTGTCTTTGATCAATGTTGGAACATTCTGGGCCATGATCTAGTTAAATGTTGCTTCCCCCCTTCTCAATCTCGTCCATCTGGACCATGTATAAGAGCTTCTGATCTGACCATCTTTCCCAGGAATGGGTTTACACATGATCTAGACAGGGATGGAGAAATCTCTCAAACTTGCAGGGCTTGTAAAATCAGGTTGTTAGATCCAACCCCTACTTTCTGATTCAGAAGGTAATAATCTGCATTTTTTTAAGAGTTTGCATTTCTAACAAGTTCCCAGGTGAGGCCAGTGATACTGATTCAAGGACCACATTCTGAGAATCCCTGGAGTAAGGAGTTCAGGACCTTTGTCACTCTCACACAAGTTAAATTCTCCAATCTACCTTTATTAATAACACAGGTATTATTTGGACATATTATCTTCTGATTCAATGGTTTTATTCCTGAAATGACTCAAAATCCAGGCAGGAGAAGGAGGTGCTATTTACTGAACCTCCCAAAAGCCCAACAGCTGACACATTACTTATCACGTGCTACTTGATGTCATAAGTGCTTTATGTGTTTTATCTTATTAAATCCTCACCAAAGCTCTAACATTAACTCATTTTTTAATAAAAAAAGATTGTCACCAAAACATTAAGTAATATGCCTTGGAGACAGAATTCAAACCAAGGAAGTATAATTTCCAAGATGTGGTTTTAACACCAGGTTAGTCTACCACATGTGTGGAAATGTGAAGGTCTTCGGAGTTTAGATCTCTGTTAAGTATACCATCCATCTTCCCATGCAATGATTAGTGACCTGTGTTTATTCTCCTTGATGTGACATAAACCACTCTCCCAAGGCCATCACAGTCAACCACACAAGTAGCTACAGACAATGTTAATGCCAATCTGAACTCCTCATGGGTATTATACCATTGAGCAAATATCAGAAAAAAATATCAGAAAAGCAAGTTGTATTTTTAGATTTCTCTTATTAACAAGATGTTTAAGTTCTCATTCTATGAACATTTATTGAACACTACTACTTGGCACATAATTGGGGAATTTTAGGACATTTATTCAATAGCATACTTTTCCCCCTCCAGAGATCTGAGTCAATTGAGAAATAGATAGGTAGTGTAATAGTTTGCTCAGGCTTCTGTAATTAAAAGACACATAAAGAAGCAGGAAAATGTGACAGTTAATAGAAGCAGACTTACAGTTGGACACAATGTTAGAATTAGCAGATAAGAACTTTAAAATAACAGTAATATATATATATATATATATATATATATATATCAAATGATTGAGTAGAAAAAAGATGGACAACACGCAGGTAGGGACTTTTATCTCAAAAATGGAAACTATAGAAAAGATGCAAAAATAAATATTTGGACTAAAAAAGTGCAAGATTACATTAATTGGGCTTAATAGCAGATTTGACAGAGTAGAAGAAAGATCAGTTAACTTCAATACAAATTATTTAACCTGATATGTAATGGACAAAATGAGTAAAAACACTGAACAAAGCCTCTGAGACCTATGGGTCATCAAATCATCAAATATACCTATAATTTGAATCCTAGAAGAAGAAGAGAGGAAGAATGAGACAGAAGAAACACCTGAAGAGATAATGGCCAAAGATTTTCCAAAATTGATGAAGAAAAAAATTGACAGATCCATCTTAAATAGAGGGATAATGACAAGAATTTTGGCTGACTTATCACCAGAAAGAATGGAGCAAAATGATAGCAGAACAATATCTTTAAAATGCTGAAAGATAACAATATTGGTGAACCTAAAATTTTATATCCAGTGAAAATATTTTTCAAAAATTAAAGTAAAACAGATATCTTTACAAACAAAAACTTATAGAATTTATCCCCAGCCAGTACTCTAAGAAATACTAGAGGAAGCTCTTTAGGTTTGAAGGGAAATGATACCAAATGGAAACAAATCTGCAGAAAAGAATGAGGAATATCAGAAAGGGTAAATACGTATATAAACTTTTTTTTAAAGATTTTTTTTGGGGAATCGGGGAAGGGGAATAGACAAGTTGCTGTCCTTTTTGTTCTTCAGTCTAGTTGTGGAGGACGTCGTTTCACTGGCCCATGTTGGTATTGTGATCATTGTGCTCTTCATGGGTGAGGCAGTCACTCGCCAGCCATTGAACAGCCACTCACAGTGGCTCACAGCAGCTCACTGCAGCAGGGGCTGCGGCCTATGCGGTTGCTGGCGTCTCACAGCAGCCCAGCTCCAGGTTGAGCTGTTGTTCACCATCTTAGCTGAAGAGGGCACAGTGTCACTGGCCCTCATGTGGTATCTGAACCAGGGCCCTGCTGCTCAGAGCTGCTGTCCCAAGCCAACTCAACCAACGCGCCACCCAGCTGGCCCTATAGACATTTTTAAACCTTTTACTTATCTATTTTAACGTATCATTTTTAATATCTAGAAAAGATTATTCCTTTTTAAAGTAAAAATAATAACAATGTATCAACATATTGTGGGGTTTATAATGGCAATGAGAAGAGGTAAGAAGAATGGTAAGAGGAAGGTAAATTGAGTTATGTTATTGTCTTATATTTTTTGTGAAGTAGTTTGGTATTATTTGAAGGTAGACATAAGATAAAGATACATATTATAATCTCTAGAGTAACAATTATAGAAATAACTCAAAGAGTTATATCTATAAAGGAAATGGAGATGATAAAAATGGAATACTAAACGTAGTGTAAGTGCCTGATTGTAAGCTTTCAATTGCCAAGGCATTCATTTCAAAGATATCTGGCTTGAACAAACATATTATCAGCTGTATGACAGTTACTAGTAAAACAACTCAATAAGGAACTAGGCTGTCCCACCCATGAAGTTCCTGTTTTATTAATAGAAAGCCCTGAGTAACCTAGATAGCTGACCACTTGAGTGACACCACTCCTCCCTTCCTGCACCCTGATTCCAGCTCTTATGTTTAAATTTACTAATAAAGAGTGAACCCTCGAAACCTTAGACACCTCTCCCTGGGACCCTAATAAAAGCAGAGCCCCAGATCCCTCCCTCTCCCTCTGCCTCTGTTATGTGTCCCTTGGGCATGCCATGTACTCTCTAGGACCTGTGAGTAATAAATCTTGTCCTTAAAAGTTCCCTGTTGGTTTCTTGCTGAAGTACATCCTTCAATCATAATAAGAACCAAAAGGGCCAGCCCAGACATAATATTGGTGGTGATGGGGAAAGTTCTGTGGGGTTCCCTCTGAGACAAATGCCTCAGGCATTCCTAGCTGAGAACATCACCATCAATAGGCTGTGACAGCACAACACTAAAAAACAAAAACAAAAACAAACTTGATTAACCCAAAAGGAGCAATAAAAACCAAACAGATGGACAAAAAACACATTCGACAAATAGAAAACAAATAGCAATGGTAGACTTAAACCTACCACATTAGGGCCGGCCGAGTGGCTCAGTTGGTTAAGACTTGGCTTAAGAGCGTGAACTCTGAGCAACAGGGCTGCCTGTATAATTCCCACATAGGCCAGTGACGCTGTGCCTGAGCTGAGCTGTTGCTGAGCTGCCAACAGGTGGCAAGATGGCTCAGCTGGTGTAACAACAAGATTGCCTGTTCGATGGTGGGCTATGCCCACCTGCAACTAAGACTGAACTTGGCACCTTGAGCTGAGCTGCCACTGGATGGCTCAGTAGATAGAGTGTGCACTCTTAACAACAAGGCTACTGGTTCGACTCCCGCATGGGATGGTGGCTACGCCCACCCACAACTAAGATTTAACACAGCACCTTGAGCTTAGAGGCCACAAGCTCCCAATGGGAAGCCAGATGGCAACTGGTGCCCTCCACAATGAAGATTGAAGAACAACAACTTGGCTGGTCCCCTTCCCCAATTCCCCAACACTATTCCCCTCCCCTAATTCCCCAATGAAATCTTAAAAAAAACCTAACCACATTAATAATTACATTGAATGTAAAAGCTAAAAACTCCAATTAAAAGATAAAAGTAAAAAAGACTGGATTTTCCAAAATACACCAAACTATTACCAGAGTACATTTTCATAAACACACCAATCCCATTTTTAGGTATTTACTAAAGAGAAATGAAAATGTATGTACACAAACAAACACATGCATTACTGTTTGTAGCAACCTTATTCATGATAGACCCAAACCAGAAACAACCCAAATGTTCACCAACAGGAGGAAGGATAAAAAGATTGTGGTATAGTCATAAAATGGAACACTATTCAGCAATAAGAAAATATTAAACTATGGGTACATGTACCAACATGGATGACTCAGAACCATGCTGAGTAAAAGAAGCCAAACACAAAAAAGTACGTACTAGGTGATTTCTTTTATATGAAGTTCTAGCAGAGGCAAGTGTAATCTACTGTAATAGAATTTAGAACCTATGATGGAACTGTTCCGTGGCTTGATATGGGTGTGGATTGCATGTGAGGTTAGATGTGTATATGCATTTGTTAAAATGCATCAAGTTGTGAGCTTAAGATTTGTGTATTTAACTCAAGGTGGAATATTCCTCATTTAAAAAAATTAAAGGGCTGGGGCGGCCAGTTAGCTCAGGCAGTTAGAGAGTAGGCTCATAAGACCAAGGTTGCTCATTTGATTACCACATGGGCCAAGGAGCTGCGCCCTCCACAACTAGATTGAAGACAACTACTTGACTTGGAACTGATGGGTCCTGGAAAAATACACTGTTCCCCAATAAAATTTCAAAAAAGAAAGAAAGAAAGAAAATTAAAGGGCAAAATATAAATTATAGCCAACAAATATAAAGTTTTTTTAATAAAAATAATTAAATAAAACTGCTTATTTAATTTAAAAACCTGTGCCTGGTACTTTTATATCAGGGAGCGGGGCTGACTTTTTTTCTTTCTTCTTTCTTTATTCTTTTTACTATCACTGTCTTTTTAAGAACTGGTATGGGTATATTGGTTATTGGTATATTCTGATTTTTATTTCTGAAATTTGGTAATTTGCATTTTCTAGAAAAATAATCCATTGAAAGAAGAGCAATATTTTAATCACAAAACATCTGTTTCACACTCTCTTTGTGTTTCTCAGAGTAAATCCCTAATTTCATTATGCTTTCAGAAGAAAGTAGGGAACTGTGGAGGGTCTGTTACTGGATTCATGTCACTTGTCAGTAGGCTCAAGAGTTTTCCCACCATCAGATGGTTTTTGGTTGAACCTGTATTGGTTAATCACACAAGCTGACTATCATCAGTTTGTCTCAGACAGTCCTAATTTTCACCAATGGTCCTATAATAATTGTTAGTAGTGCCCCTTTCGTTCTCAAACATGTCCTGGTTTGAATGATAAATCATGTGGTCATCCTAAGTATGAAAGAGAAATCTTACGAGATTTCTTGGTTTTACAGCTTCGTCATAACAGGAAGAAGACATAAATACTATGACTTACGTCAGGAAATGACTACTTCTTAGAGAGATTAAACACTATGTCACTACACTCAGTACTGGAACACCCAGGGGAAATGGATATTAAGAAGTTTTGAAAATACTTGGTGAGAAAGAAATGTACTTCAAATAAGACCTGGGAACAGGGACTGCTAGTGTTGCAGATGTTTAACTTTGCAAGGAAGCAAATAGTTCTCAAACATCTTTGAGGGAAGAGAATGAATCCACTGATGGATTATGCCACAGAGTTTTCCAAATTTTTCATTGTTGCAAACAATGTTGCAGTCAACATCTCAGGATACTTGCCTCGTTCTTTAGGAAAGGAAATTTCCCTCTAATTTATTGAGTTTGGGTTGTTGAAAGAATTTAGACTCAGAAGGGGGTTTTACAGCAAATCAAAGAAGAAACATCACATCTTTGGAGGCAGTACCTTTGATCATGGGTGGTAAGGATGGTGGTGACAATTGCTGTAGCATATCATAGATCTACTTGGAGGTACTATGGTCCAAATTTTCATTTAAAAAACAAAACAAAACACTGAATTGAGAATTGAGGGATTCTAAGAAGATGACAGTGTCATTTAAATTTTAACCTCTCCAAATCCTTCCCTAAAAATAGCAGTTAGGATAGCAAAACAAAAATACCTATACAACAAAATTATTGTAGGTGAAAAGGTATCCACAATATGGGTGGATGAGTACAATCTACTGACACATAAAAGAACCGTGTGGTATTCGCACCTGTGTAGTAGGAAGACTATGAAAGGCAACCAGGCTTCTGATGGCTCTGAGAACAGGAAAAAACCCAAATCACCAACAAATACTCACTGGTAATTGAAATGGGCTATCTGAGAAAGGCATCAGGTACTGAGTGGGCTTCTTCAGGATTCAATTTGTGTGTGAGTACAAGGGGATTGCTATATAATAAGGTAACCATTGCTGGAGTAGGCTTGACCCTTTTTAACTCTTGAAATTGACAAAATGAAGCTCCTTTTAAAGACAAATGTCAGCAGTGGAAAAGAATCAGCTGAGAGCAGAATGCAAGTGGAGCAAGTGAGGGTATAGTGGTGTGTAGTAAGCTAAATAATGGCCCCCCAAATATTCAGGTCCTAATGCTTGGAAAGGAAGCTGTGAATATTACCTTATATGGCAAAAGGAATCTTGAGGATGCAAAAGATTATCCTGGATTATTTAGTGTTCCTTAAATGCAATCACAAGTGTCATTATAAAAGGGAAACTTAGGGGGATTTGACTATGTGAAAAGAAGGCCAAGTGAGGGGAGCAGAGTCAGAGATTATATGCCACTGGCTTTGAAGATGAAGGGGTTATGAGCCTAGTGACTAAAAATAATTTCCACCAGCTTCCACTCTCAATCATGCACTTATTCAGTTCATCTGGTGAATGCCCTTTACAAGAAGACAATCTAACTCCATTCTATGTTGCAATTGGGGCATAAGGATAGGCTGTAGTCAGTGGTGTTTCTGGGAGTTGCCCAGGATACATAGTTTGCTTTCTTTCGATTATTGTTGTTTCCTTTTGTCTGCTAAGTTTTGTTGTGGGATTTTCAAGATGTGCTCCCTACCACTTGATTTGGGAAACGCTTTATACTCCTACCTAAAACAGTGCTTTGGTTCCCTTATCAACTACAGGTTATGGCCACGGGTGAGAGCACCCACAGCCTCGGGTGAGTGACTCTTGTCCTCCTTTGCTCGATTGACTCTTTAGAATCCCACCACTGGCTGTGACCTCTCACTTCCCCTTTCACATGCAACTACCTCCAAGGGCCAAGAGGTAGGTATCTACTAAGTGCCAGGCATTGTTGAAAGCACATTTTTTATATTCTGTGCTTTCCATGTATGACCTTATTTAATATTCTCTTTCATGCTACCCAGTGGGTATTATTATCATCCCCATGTTATAAGAATTTTCAAGGCACAGATTCTGCCTTCTACTGCAGTGTTAAGGTGTGGTCTAAAGACCAGTAGTGAGGCATGACCTGGGAGCTTGTTAGAAATGCAAAATCATAGGCCTCTCCCTAGACCTACCGAGTCAGGATCTGAGGAGAAGGGGTCCCCAGGTAATTCTGATAGAATTAGGTTCGAAAAGCTCTGCTTCAGTGGCTCTCAGTCTAGTAGACAAATGTGCAGAAACTCAAAACCAAAGTTCCACAATTTGATGTGCTAAAAGCCCTAGTAATGTCTCCTTATTAGAATAAAACAGGTGCTAGTTCATATTACAACTTTGATGACGTTCTCATTCTTCTTATGCCCTGTGCTCCGTCATCCCTTCCTTTTCACTTGTGTGCTGTTCAGAAACCCAGGTAGGAGTCCACTGACATTTGTGAGATACTGAGACAGCCCACAAATATTGATATGAAACTGTTTTTCCCACCTAATGAGTTGGAAGAGAGGGAAGATTAGTTTGCATTGACATGTGTCAGTAAAGCTCCCAGGAAGTTGAATATGCTTTATCAGCATAAACTTTCATAAAGGTAGGTATCCGCCTCACCTGGAAGGCTTGTGGAAGCACAGATTGATGAGCTCCACCCCCAGGCTTTTTAATTGAGTATGTTTGAGGTGGGGCCTGAGAACTTGTGTTTCTAACAAGTTCCCAAGTGAGGCTGAGGCTGCTGATTTAGGGAGCACACTTGGAGAACTGCTGACTACACAAAGTGGTAAATAATAGAGGCAGGAGCTTGGCTTGGGGAACTGGAGGGAGCCTCCTAGAGGAGAAATGCATGAACTTATGGATATTTAGGGCAATTGTTTTTCTTCTGGGTTTGTGCATTATTATGCAAAATAATGTGGGTGTGTGTGGGTGGTGTGGGTGTGTGGGGGGGTGTTCCTAATAGTTCTCTTCCCCACACCCAGCAATAAACTTATTTCTGGTTCCTACTTCAGAAAGCTCTCAGACTTTAGCTGACTTTGGCTTATTTTGAAAAGAACTGAGCTGCTAAAAGGGTGGGTTTCATTTCCAGATGGTAGGAGTTTGAGGAAAGTGAGAGTTCACAGAGAAGCTTCTATTTAAAAATTAGATTTTAGCAATTGAAGTCAAAGAAGTAAGTTCCAATATAATGAATGGATGATATGGGGAAGGAAAAAAACTAATACAAAACTTTAAGGACCTAAGCAAAGTAGGAAAAAGAATTATCTAGAAATGGGGTGGAGTATTGCTGAAGATTCTTAAATAGTCCTCATGTTTTTAGTAAAACAGAATATTTAAGACTATGGTAACTCAGTAATATTGAAATAAAAATGTTGAGCGAATCTGCTCTAGGCCAGAGGAAGAGAACTTCATTCATGTCCTGTCTATAATTTGCTCTCCCCCCACCCCTGCTCCCACCAATGTCCCAAATGCTTGGAAGAGAAACACAGAAATTGGTTGTAGCAGCTCTTGAAGGCATTACTAGTAAATGATTTAGAAGCATATAGCTATGGAAATCAATAACATGGCAATCTGTAAATTTCTCATTCCTTTCTCTCAATTGCCAAGGAACTCTGCTACAGATAACCAGACAAACGTCCCAGAGTTTCTGTATGCCTCTTCCTGCATGCCCTTTTGTGCTTTCTGAAGCAGCAGCAGATGGGGCTTCTTATGACCAAACACCATGATGGTTAATTATGTGTCAAGTTGGCCACAGAGTGCCCAGATATTTGGTCAAACCTTATTCAGGGTGTGTCTTTGAGGGTGTTTCTGGATGAGATTAATATTTGAATCAGTAGACTCAATAAAGCAGATTGCCCTTCTGAATGTGGGTGGTCTTCATCCAATCCGTTGAAGGCCTGAATAGAATGAAAAGGTTTACCCCAGTTCCCAACCCCCATGAGTAAGGGGGGAACTCCTCCTGCCTGACTGCCTTCAAATATGAAACGTCATATTTTTTTCTGCCATCAGATTCTAACTGAAACAGTGACTCTTTCTGAGTCTCGAGCCTACTGGAACTACACCATTGCCTCTGCTGGGTCTGTAGCTTGCCAACTACAGATCTTGGGACTTATCAGCTTTCATAATGACATGAGCTACCAATGCCTTAAAATAAACACAACAGACACCTATATCCTAACACACACATTCACACACACACACACACACACACACACACACACACACACACACACCTATATCCTATATGTTCCATTTCTCTGGAGAATCCTGACTGATAAAAGCTCAGTTGGTCCCAAACACAGCACCACTTGGCCATAGAATTCTTCTCAGAGAGCACCTGGTGAGGAGACCAGCAAGAGGAAGGTTCTTTGAGCCCAGTGATTCCTGAGGATGGATGGGCTTGGAACAAAACCTGGGTCTTATCTTCAGAATATTAGTGCTCATTTAGCTTAATCCTTACTTTAGACTTGGCTGAGGCTAGATCAGCTGAACTTTAACAGTAGACATCAATGGTTTGGTCCCCCTAATTTATATTGTTGCCAGTTTTCTCTAGAGCAATGGTTCTCAAGCTTGGGTACACATTAGAATCCGCTGGAGGGTTTCTAGAATTTCTTTATCCTAACCCTACTGCAGACCAGATAAAACAATCTCTGAAGAGAAGGCTTGGACATCAATACTTAAAGCCTGCTGGGTGATTCCAATGTGCAATCAAGGTTGAAATTCTGATTCTAGAACATCTCAAATTTGCTAGAAACTAAATACTATCTAAATTACAGTTGTGAGTCCCAATATTCCTTTGGTTGTAGTGTGTAAATCTTCTTGGCAAACTTGGTTCAGAAGAGCAGTAAATGTTTACTAACTAATCCTTCTTCATGACTGAAGGCCATGCCATTTTGTACATTAAAGTTGATAAACATCTTGATGATATCTCATTTAATTCTTAATCCAAACCTAAAATATGGGTAGTATTATTACCACATCTAAGACAGTAAAACTGAAGGTTGGAGATGTTGTGACTTCAAACTTCGTGTATCTAGTAAATGGTGAAGCCAGAATTAGATCTCAAGTGTTAGTGGGTCCCAATTCATAGTAATTTCTCCTCTTGACCTACTTATCAATATCAGATAGTGTAAAATAGTATGTTCCTCTGTGACCTGAAAAATCACTGTTTTTACTTTGCATTAAACTTTGTTTTTTCCCTCTTATTCTGTAGCCTTTCTTGGACATGAGGCGGGGAGCAGTATCTCACTTATTCTTATGACTTCAGGAGTAAAGAAAAGATTATTTCATTTCATATTAAGCCTCAAAAAAAGATGGTTTCACAGATGACGAACTTCAAGTTTAGCCAGGAAAAGTAACTTTACTACTTAGATATTTAGCTAGTAAGTGGCAGAGCAAGAACTTAAGCCCAGCTTCATGTATGGTAGTCCTAATGATCATGCAGTCTCTACCACTTACCCTTTGCGGACAACCACCAAATCCTACAATTCTCTGATTTCCCTCTGGAGATCCTATTGCCTTAAGAACTTGCCCATTCTGAGAATTTCAACCCACACAGATTAATAACCTGATGGACTGTCCTAGAATGTGACCCTTTGACTCAACACATTGAGGAAGGGGCATTTAAGTTGTTTAAATGCATGTTCCCAGGGTTTAAACCATTTAACTCAACTTTTATACTGTGTTTCTTTAAAATTTTATAACAAAGTAGCTAACTATTTTTGTGAACTGAAATTTTCAGGCAATACTCACCAAAGACCCTAGTTAGCAGTGCTTGAGGGTGTGATACCTCTGGTAACATTCCCCCTTAATGTATAAACGCAATTCTGCATCACTGGTCCACGATGTGTTAATTTCTCCATCCATAGTTTTTTGTTTTCTATTGCCAGGTATGCTACTAATCTTGAATGAGGTACCATATACTGGACCACATTAGCTTGGTTTCCAGTGGATGGTAACTCTTAATCTAAGAGCAAGGCTGGTATATACAGCATTGCTTCTAGGTGCTACTTGGAGGGTTTGGTGGGACTCCTCTGGAATTAGTTGTCCCGAATAACACTGTAGGTAGCTAAGCTATAGTGACCAGTGTTGCAAGTTTGACCAGAAGTTAGATACTTGTTTTTACATGCTCAATGGTCTTATAAGAATTCTGGTACACCTGACTGGCAGAGAAACCAGGTAATCAGATGAAGCTCTCACACCACTGTCCAAGGTCAGACATGCCCTGGGTCAAGGTCCAGTTCTTCCTACATTGGCAGCTAACCATATGGATATGTTCTGGCTTGTGTGGGGAGAAATGTGGAGGGAGCAGAGGCACCGGGTAGGTACCAATCTACTTCTCTGTTTTCTCTCTGTCTAAAAACTATGAACTCTGACTTCTCCTGAAGCTGTGTAGCGCAACACTCCTCCCCTCCCAAATTTATTTAACTTATGAAATTCTCTGAGGTATTTGGCCATTTCATCCACCAGGAACTAATCCAGTGGCCTCAGATAACTACTGTTCCAAGAACAACTCCCGGGTAAGAAGACACCATGGACAATTATAATCTTCTGGGAAGCCCAATATACATAGAGTTCTGTGCTCTGGAGGTTGAGGTGGGGATATGAAGAAACACTCATCTTCACAAGTTTCCCATTCTTTGCCACCTAACCAGTTGAAAGTCAACATATGTTTAGTTAGCTGGAATTTGTGAAATACTATTGCTTGCAGCAATGCCTCTGGGCCTTGTGGGTGGCCACAAATCTCTCCAGTGGCCCCAAGCTGGCCACAAAATAATGTGCCTTAATAAATAATGGGAGCATTCAGGGAACATGACATCTGCTTCAGGGAGTGTGACTGTTCCAGGAATTTGAGTTCTGACCAAAAATATTTTTTGCCCTGCTGAGCTGGAATCCCAAGTCCTCTGAGAGTTTACTTTAAAAAAAAATTACATTAATGTGTAATTTATATACCATAAATTTTACTCACTTTAAGAATATACTTCAATAAGTTTTTAGTAGCTTATAGTTATGAAATTATCACCATAATCCAATTTTAGAATATTTTCACCATGCTAAAAGCATCCCTTGTGACCATTTGCAGTCACTTCCCATTCCTACCCCCAACTACCCCAAACTCTTTTTTTAAAAGTTGTATTGAGATATAATTCATATATCACACAGTTCACCCATTTCGTGTACAATTCAATGGCTTTTAGTATATTCAGAGCAACCATCAACACAATCAATTCTAGAACATTTTTTAATTTCAAAAAGAAACCCTGTACCCCTTAGCAATCACCCTCCCAATCCTTTATCTCCCCTAGTCCTGTGTTACCACTAATCTACTTTCTGTCTTTCTAGATCTGCCTATTCTGGATATTTTATGTACATTGAATCACATAACATGCAATGCTAACAGTACACTAAGTACATCATAGTCCAAAAAAGCCCTTTATGATCTGGACTGGCCTGGGAATTGAAAAATCATTCATCAAGTTATTTCTATGGGAAAGTGTGTCGTAGCATTGGGCGGCAGCATAAACACACATCCCCTTTCTGTGTAAATCCATTCTAGACTCAGTGATGTCTGGTCAGGAAGCCTGAAGTTAAAGAGGGTTTGGTGGTATCAGGAACATTCCTTACAAACCCCAGTAGAAACTAGTTATTCTTAAGGATGGGATATGTGAACTTGAGTTTGGGATCATATCCAAATACCAATCTCAAGAAACAGTGAATATTTGGATATTATGAACTATCACAATGATGGTCATGATGGTTATGCAGTTACATGGGCATATATTTATAAGTAGAAAAACGTAGGCTCCGATATATTAAATAGTACCAACATACACACCCAATAAAGGAAAACAATAGCAAAAAATTCTGACTGTGGGGAGAAAAATAACTGGAAACAAAGAGACCAAACTGCTAACAATAATTGTGTTTGGGCAGAATTACTTTTACTGCTTTTCTTTCTTCTGAATTACCTTCAATTTACTTAGATTTATTTTTATCATTAAACACCAGAATAACTTAATTTCCTAATTGTAATTTCTGTGAGAGCAGGGATCTTGTTTGTCTTGTTTAGTGAGATATCACCACCGCATAAAAGAGTACCTAGTACCAAAAAAAAAGGTGCTTAATAAACATTTGTTGAGTTATATAAGTAATAATTTAAATGTTTCAGAACAGAAAAATAAGTAGAGTTTGCAATGCAGTGAAGGACTTGACAATAAAAGAGGTAATGTTTCTTCTTTATATTTTTCTCATATAAAGTAGAGGCCAGCACCATGTGAAGATTCAGGAATCATATAATTTTTAGACGTCTATGTTGTAGAGAAAAGATTCCGCAACATGAATGCAGTCTTCCATTAGCTGGGGGGAAAAAAAAGGATTGCAGAAATGAAAGTTCTATAAAAAAAATCCTAAGAAATAGCCATTTCATATTTTGCCCATATCTACTTTCTACTTTAATTTCCAGAAAGGGTGAGCAGATAATGAAAGAAGAGCAATGCTGCAAATACCTTGCAGACATCTCAGTTACCTGTTTCATTGTGATTGATGTGTGTAGACATATGCCTCATAGCTTACATTCTTATAAAACCTAGATGTTATGATGCTTCTTCAAATTCTTTAGTATAACTCAAATATTCTAACACTCATGTGCTGACATTATATTATAATGTTGACACTCAATTTCACATATTGGGATATCTGTAGCAAACCTTGTTCTTGAATGTCCCTAAGGAGAAGAAGGTTAGAGCAGTACAAGAAAAATTACTTATCATAGTTTGTAACAGATGGTGTTTTGTTTTTGTTTTGTTTTGTTTTGTTTCAGTTAAGCCATCCTGCCACCTGTTGGCAGCTCAGCGGCAGCTCAGCTCGGGCCAGGCATCGAACCGCTGTTGCTCAGAGCTCAAACTCTTGAGAGAGCTCTTATCTTAATCAACTGAGCCACTCGGCCAGCCCTGGTGTTTTGTTTTTCTTCCCCACACATTTGCCAGTATATTTATCTGGTTATTTTCAAATAATTTTAGTAATTATTTTGTAAGACATTGTTAGACTAGGTTTCATTTTGGATTCCTCTTTAGCTACTGCATTCCAGTTTTGAATGAATCATATTCTGAGTATTAATTTCATGTTATATATTCCCACTTAATACCAATGAATGTAAATTTTGTTTGTTTGTACTCAAGCATATTTTAAGAATAACTGGCACAGAATGATGGAAATACACCATTCTATAAATAACAACGCTCTTTTCATGTTTTTCTACATTTGTTTGAGTTGCCCAACCTTTTTTTTTTTTTTTTTTTTTTTTAAAAGCGTTCTCCAAGGACTTTAGATGTGCAGGCTTAAGTAGCATTTCAAATTTTTTTCTAAAAGATAAACATGATTATTTATATCTTTTAAAAAGTCATGTCTAGAGGATAAAGAG